>NW_028225604.1:0-261822 GCF_052327205.1 Somniosus microcephalus | reverse complement strand
GGAGGGTGAATGAGAAGAAGCAGAATAAGGAGAAGGAGAAGGTGAAGTCTGGAGGGTGAATCAGAAGAAGCAGAAGAAGGAGAAGGAGAAGATGAAGTCTGGAGGGTGAATCAGAAGAAGTAGAAGAAGGAGAAGGAGAAGGTGAAGTCTGGAGGGTGAATCAGAAGTAGTAGAAGAAGGAGAAGGAGAAGGTGAAGTCTGGACGGTGTATCAGAAGAAACAGAAGAAGGAGAAGGAGAAGGTGAAGTCTGGAGGGTGAATCAGAAGAAGTAGAAGAAGGAGAAGGAGAAGGTGTAGTCTGGAGGGTGAATCAGAAGAAGTAGACGAAGGAGAAGGAGAAGGTGAAGTCTGGAGGGTGAATCAGAAGAAGCAGAAGAAGGAGATGGAGAAGGTGAAGTCTGGAGGGTGAATCAGAAGAAGTAGAAGAAGGAGAAGGAGAAGGTGAAGTCTGGAGGGTGAATCAGAAGAAGCAGGAGAAGGAGAAGGAGAAGGTGAAGTCCGGAGGGTGAATCAGAAGAAGCAGAAGAAGGAGAAGGAGAAGGTGAAGTCTGGAGGGTGAATCAGAAGAAGTAGAAGAAGGAGAAGGAGAAGGTGAAGTCTGGAGGGAGAATCAGAAGAAGTAGAAGAAGGAGAAGGAGAAGGTGAAGTCTGGAGGTTGAACCAGAAGAAGTAGAAGAAGGAGAAGGAGAAGGTGAAGTCTGGAGGGTGAAGCAGAAGAAGTAGAAGAAGGAGAAGGAGAAGGTGAAGTCAGGAGGGTGAATCAGAAGAAGTAGAAGAAGGAGAAGGAGAAGGTGAAGTCAGGAGGGTGAATCAGAAGAAGCAGAAGAAGGAGAAGGAGAAGGTGAAGTCTGGAGGGTGAATCAGAAGAATCAGAAGAAGGAGAAGGAGAAGGTGAAGTCTGGAGGGTGAATCAGAAGAAGCAGAAGAAAGAGAAGGAGATGGTGAAGTCTGGAGGGTGAATCAGAAGAAGTAGAAGAAGGAGAAGGAGAAGGTGAAGTCTGGAGGGTGAATCAGAAGAAGCAGAGGAAGGAGAAGGAGAAGGTGAAGTCTGGAGGGTGAATCAGAAGAAGCAGAAGAAGTAGAAGGAGAAGGTGAAGTCTGGAGGGTGAATCAGAAGAAGCAGAAGAAGGAGAAGGAGAAGGTGAAGTCTGGAGGGTGAATGAGAAGAAGCAGAATAAGGAGAAGGAGAAGGTGAAGTCTGGAGGGTGAATCAGAAGAAGCAGAAGAAGGAGAAGGAGAAGGTGAAGTCTGGAGGGTGAATCAGAAGAAGTAGAAGAAGGAGAAGGAGAAGGTGAAGTCTGGAGGGTGAAGCAGAAGAAGGAGAAGGAGAAGGTGAAGTCAGGAGGGTGAATCAGAAGAAGTAGAAGAAGGAGAAGGAGAAGGTGAAATCAGGAGGGTGAATCAGAAGAAGCAGAAGAAGGAGAAGGAGAAGGTGAAGTCTGTAGGGTGAATCAGAAGAATCAGAAGAAGGAGAAGGAGAAGGTGAAGTCTGGAGGGTGAATCAGAAGAAGCAGAAGAAAGAGAAGGAGAAGGTGAAGTCTGGAGGGTGAAGCAGAAGAAACAGAAGAAGGAGAAGGAGAAGGTGAAGACTGGAGGGTGAATCAGAAGAAGTAGAAGAAGGAGAAGGAGAAGGTGAAGTCTGGAGGGTGAATCAGAAGAAGTAGAAGAAGGAGAAGGAGAAGGTGAAGTCTGGAGGGTGAATCAGAAGAAGTAGAAGAAGGAGAAGGAGAAGGTGAAGTCTGGAGGGTGAATCAGAAGAAGCAGAAGAAGGAGAAGGAGAAGATGAAGTCTGTAGGGTGAATCAGAAGAAGTAGAAGAAGGAGAAGGAGAAGGTGAGGTCTGGAGGGTGAATCAGAAGAAGCAGAAGAAGGAGAAGGAGAAGGTGAAGTCTGGAGGGTGAATCAGAAGAAGCAGAAGAAGGAGAAGGAGAAGGTGAAGTCTGGAGGGTGAATCAGAAGAAGCAGAAGAAGGAGAAGGAGAAGGTGTAGTCTGGAGGGTGAATCAGAAGAAGCAGAAGAAGGAGAAGGAGAAGGTGAAGTCTGGAGGGTGAATCAGAAGAAGCAGAAGAAGGAGAAGGAGAAGGTGAAGTCTGGAGGGTGAATCAGAAGAAGCAGAAGAAGGAGAAGGAGAAGGTGAGGTCTGGAGGGTGAATCAGAAGAAGCAGAAGAAGGAGAAGGAGAAGGTGAAGTCTGGAGGGTGAATCAGAAGAAGCAGAAGAAGGAGAAGGAGAAGGTGAAGTCTGGAGGGTGAATCAGAAGAAACAGAAGAAGGAGAAGGAGAAGGTGAAGTCTGGAGGGTGAATCAGAAGAAGTAGAAGAAGCAGAAGGAGAAGGTGTAGTCTGGAGGGTGAATCAGAAGAAGCAGAAGAAGGAGAAGGAGAAGGTGAAGTCTGGAGGGTGAATCAGAAGAAGCAGAAGAAGGAGAAGGAGAAGGTGAAGTCTGGAGGGAGAATCAGAAGAAGCAGAAGAAGGAGAAGGAGAAGGTGAAGTCAGGAGGGTGAATCAGAAGAAGCAGAAGAAGGAGAAGGAGAAGGTGAAGTTAGGAGGGTGAATCAGAAGAAGCAGAAGAAGGAGAAGGAGCAGGTGATGTCAGGGGGATGAAGCAGAATAAGTAGAAGAAGGAGAAGGAGAAGGTGAAGTCAGGACGGTGAAGCAGAAGAAGCAGAAGAAGGAGAAGGAGAAGGTGAAGTCTGGAGGGTGTATCAGAAGAAGTAGAAGAAGGAAAAGAAGAAGGTCAAGTCTGGAGGGTGAATCAGAAGAAGTAGAAGAAGGAGAAGGAGAAGGTGAAGTCTGGAGGGTGAAGCAGAAGAAGTAGAAGAAGGAGAAGGAGAAGGTGAAGTCAGGATGGTGAATCAGAAGAAGTAGAAGAAGGAGAAGGAGAAGGTGAAGTCAGGAGGGTGAATCAGAAGAAGCAGAAGAAGGAGAAGGAGAAGGTGAAGTCTGGAGGGTGAATCAGAAGAATCAGAAGAAGGAGAAGGAGAAGGTGAAGTCTGGAGGGTGAATCAGAAGAAGCAGAAGAAAAAGAAGGAGAAGGTGAAGTCTGGAGGGTGAATCAGAAGAAGTAGAAGAAGGAGAAGGAGAAGGTGAAGTCTGGAGGGTGAATCAGAAGAAGCAGAAGAAGGAGAAGGAGAAGGTGAAGTCTGGAGGGTGAATCAGAAGAAGCAGAAGAAGGAGAAGGAGAAGGTGAAGTCTGCAGGGTGAATCAGAAGAAGCAGAAGAAGGAGAAGGAGAAGGTGAAGTCTGGAGGGTGAATCAGAAGAAACAGAAGAAGGAGAAGGAGAAGGTGAAGTCTGGAGGGTGAATCAGAAGAAGTAGAAGAAGGAGAAGGAGAAGGTGTAGTCTGGAGGGTGAATCAGAAGAAGCAGAAGAAGGAGAAGGAGAAGGTGAAGTCTGGAGGGTGAATCAGAAGAAGCAGAAGAAGGAGAAGGAGAAGGTGAAGTCTGGAGGGTGAATCAGAAGAAGCAGAAGAAGGAGAAGGAGAAGGTGAAGTCAGGAGGGTGAATCAGAAGAAGCAGAAGAAGGAGAAGGAGAAGGTGAAGTTAGGAGGGTGAATCAGAAGAAGCAGAAGAAGGAGAAGGAGCAGGTGATGTCAGGGGGATGAAGCATAATAAGTAGAAGAAGGAGAAGGAGAAGGTGAAGTCAGGACGGTGAAGCAGAAGAAGCAGAAGAAGGAGAAGGAGAAGGTGAAGTCTGGAGGGTGAATCAGAAGAAGTAGAAGAAGGAAAAGGAGAAGGTCAAGTCTGGAGGGTGAATCAGAAGAAGTAGAAGAAGGAGAAGGAGAAGGTGAAGTCTGGAGGGTGAAGCAGAAGAAGTAGAAGAAGGAGAAGGAGAAGGTGAAGTCAGGATGGTGAATCAGAAGAAGTAGAAGAAGGAGAAGGAGAAGGTGAAGTCAGTAGGGTGAATCAGAAGAAGCAGAAGAAGGAGAAGGAGAAGGTGAAGTCTGGAGGGTGAATCAGAAGAATCAGAAGAAGGAGAAGGAGAAGGTGAAGTCTGGAGGGTGAATCAGAAGAAGTAGAAGAAGGAGAAGGAGAAGGTGAAGTCTGGAGGGTGAATCAGAAGAAGCAGAAGAAGGAGAAGGAGAAGGTGAAGTCTGCAGGGTGAATCAGAAGAAGCAGAAGAAGGAGAAGGAGAAGGTGAAGTCTGGAGGGTGAATAAGAAGAAGCAGAATAAGGAGAAGGAGAAGGTGAAGTCTGGAGGGTGAATCAGAAGAAGCAGAAGAAGGAGAAGGAGAAGGTGAAGTCTGGAGGGTGAATCAGAAGAAGCAGAGGAAGGAGAAGGAGAAGGTGAAGTCTGGAGGGTGAATCAGAAGAAGCAGAAGAAGGAGAAGGAGAAGGTGAAGTCTGGAGGGTGAATCAGAAGAAGCAGAAGAAGGAGAAGGAGAAGATGAAGTCTGGAGGGTGAATCAGAAGAAGTAGAAGAAGGAGAAGGAGAAGGTGAGGTCTGGAGGGTGAATCAGAAGAAGCAGAAGAAGGAGAAGGAGAAGGTGAAGTCTGGAGGGTGAATCAGAAGAAGCAGAAGAAGGAGAAGGAGAAGGTGAAGTCTGGAGGGTGAATCAGAAGAAACAGAAGAAGGAGAAGGAGAAGGTGAAGTCTGGAGGGTGAATCAGAAGAAGTAGAAGAAGGAGAAGGAGAAGGTGTAGTCTGGAGGGTGAATCAGAAGAAGCAGAAGAAGGAGAAGGAGAAGGTGAAGTCTGGAGGGTGAATCAGAAGAAGCAGAAGAAGGAGAAGGAGAAGGTGAAGTCTGGAGGGTGAATCAGAAGAAGCAGAAGAAGGAGAAGGAGAAGGTGAAGTCAGGAGGGTGAATCAGAAGAAGCAGAAGAAGGAGAAGGAGAAGGTGAAGTTAGGAGGGTGAATCAGAAGAAGCAGAAGAAGGAGAAGGAGCAGGTGATGTCAGGGGGATGAAGCAGAATAAGTAGAAGAAGGAGAAGGAGAAGGTGCAGTCAGGACGGTGAAGCAGAAGAAGCAGAAGAAGGAGAAGGAGAAGGTGAAGTCTGGAGGGTGAATCAGAAGAAGTAGAAGAAGGAAAAGGAGAAGGTCAAGTCTGGAGGGTGAATCAGAAGAAGTAGAAGAAGGAGAAGGAGAAGGTGAAGTCTGGAGGGTGAAGCAGAAGAAGTAGAAGAAGGAGAAGGAGAAGGTGAAGTCAGGATGGTGAATCAGAAGAAGTAGAAGAAGGAGAAGGAGAAGGTGAAGTCAGGAGGGTGAATCAGAAGAAGCAGAAGAAGGAGAAGGAGAAGGTGAAGTCTGGAGGGTGAATCAGAAGAATCAGAAGAAGGAGAAGGAGAAGGTGAAGTCTGGAGGGTGAATCAGAAGAAGCAGAAGAAAGAGAAGGAGAAGGTGAAGTCTGGAGGGTGAATCAGAAGAAGTAGAAGAAGGAGAAGGAGAAGGTGAAGTCTGGAGTGTGAATCAGAAGAAGCAGAAGAAGGAGAAGGAGAAGGTGAAGTCTGGAGGGTGAATCAGAAGAAGCAGAAGAAGGAGAAGGCGAAGGTGAAGTCTGCAGGGTGAATCAGAAGAAGCAGAAGAAGGAGAAGGAGAAGGTGAGGTCTGGAGGGTGAATCAGAAGAAGCAGAATAAGGAGAAGGAGAAGGTGAAGTCTGGAGGGTGAATCAGAAGAAGCAGAAGAAGGAGAAGAAGAAGGTGAAGTCTGGAGGGTGAATCAGAAGAAGTAGAAGAAGGAGAAGGAGAAGTTGAAGTCTGGAGGGTGAAGCAGAAGAATTAGAAGATGGAGAAGGAGAAGGTGAAGTCAGGAGGGTGAATCAGAAGAAGTAGAAGAGGGAGAAGGAGAAGGTGAAGTCTGGAGGGTGAATCAGAAGAAGCAGAATAAGGAGAAGGAGAAGGTGAAGTCTGGAGGGTGAATCAGAAGAAGCAGAAGAAGGAGAAGGAGAAGGTGAAGTCTGGAGGGTGAATCAGAAGAAGTAGAAGAAGGAGAAGGAGAAGGTGAAGTCTGGAGGGTGAAGCAGAAGAAGTAGAAGAAGGAGAAGGAGAAGGTGAAGTCAGGTGGGTGAATCAGAAGAAGTAGAAGAAGGAGAAGGAGAAGGTGAAGTCAGGAGGGTGAATCAGAAGAAGCAGAAGAAGGAGAAGGAGAAGGTGAAGTCTGGAGGGTGAATCAGAAGAATCAGAAGAAGGAGAAGGAGAAGGTGAAGTCTGGAGGGTGAATCAGAAGAAGCAGAAGAAAGAGAAGGAGAAGGTGAAGTCTGGAGGGTGAAGCAGAAGAAACAGAAGATGGAGAAGGAGAAGGTGAAGACTGGAGGGTGAATCAGAAGAAGTAGAAGAAGGAGAAGGAGAAGGTGAAGTCTGGAGGGTGAATCAGAAGAAGTAGAAGAAGGAGAAGGAGAAGGTGAAGTCTGGAGGGTGAATCAGAACAAGCAGAAGAAGGAGAAGGAGAAGGTGAAGTCTGGAGGGTGAATCAGAAGAAGCAGAAGAAGGAGAAGGAGAAGATGAAGTCTGGAGGGTGAATCAGAAGAAGTAGAAGAAGGAGAAGGAGAAGGTGAAGTCTGGAGGGTGAATCAGAAGTAGTAGAAGAAGGAGAAGGAGAAGGTGAAGTCTGGAGGGTGAATCAGAAGAAACAGAAGAAGGAGAAGGAGAAGGTGAAGTCTGGAGGGTGAATCAGAAGAAGTAGAAGAAGGAGAAGGAGAAGGTGTAGTCTGGAGGGTGAATCAGAAGAAGTAGACGAAGGAGAAGGAGAAGGTGAAGTCTGGAGGGTGAATCAGATGAAGCAGAAGAAGGAGATGGAGAAGGTGAAGTCTGGAGGTTGAATCAGAAGAAGTAGAAGAAGGAGAAGGAGAAGGTGAAGTCTGGAGGGTGAATCAGAAGAAGCAGAAGAAGGAGAAGGAGAAGGTGAAGTCTGGAGGGTGAATCAGAAGAAGCAGAAGAAGGAGAAGGAGAAGGTGAAGTCTGGAGGGTGATTCAGAAGAAGCAGGATAAGGAGAAGGAGAAGGTGAAGTCTGGAGGTTGAATCAGAAGAAGCAGAAGAAGGAGAAGGAGAAGCTGAAGTCTGGAGGGTGAATCAGAAGAAGTAGAAGAAGGAGAAGGAGAAGATGAAGTCTGGAGGGTGAATCAGAAGAAGTAGAAGAAGGAGAAGGAGAAGGTGAAGTCTGGAGGGTGAATCAGAAGACGTAGAAGAAGGAGAAGGAGAAGGTGAAGTCTGGAGGGTGAAGCAGAAGAAGCAGAAGAAGGAGAAGGAGAAGGTGAAGTCTGGAGGGTGAATCAGAAGAAGTAGAAGAAGGAGAAGGAGAAGGTGTAGTCTGGAGGGTGAATCAGAAGAAGCAGAAGAAGGAGAAGGAGAAGGTGAAGTCTGGAGGGTGAATCAGAAGAAGCAGAAGAAGGAGAAGGAGAAGGTGAAGTCTGGAGGGTGAATCAGAAGAAGCAGAAGAAGGAGAAGGAGAAGGTGAAGTCAGGAGGGTGAATCAGAAGAAGCAGAAGAAGGAGAAGGAGAAGGTGAAGTTAGGAGGGTGAATCAGAAGAAGCAGAAGAAGGAGAAGGAGCAGGTGATGTCAGGGGGATGAAGCAGAATAAGTAGAAGAAGGAGAAGGAGAAGGTGCAGTCAGGACGGTGAAGCAGAAGAAGCAGAAGAAGGAGAAGGAGAAGGTGAAGTCTGGAGGGTGAATCAGAAGAAGTAGAAGAAGGAAAAGGAGAAGGTCAAATCTGGAGGGTGAATCAGAAGAAGTAGAAGAAGGAGAAGGAGAAGGTGAAGTCTGGAGGGTGAAGCAGAAGAAGTAGAAGAAGGAGAAGGAGAAGGTGAAGTCAGGATGGTGAATCAGAAGAAGTAGAAGAAGGAGAAGGAGAAGGTGAAGTCAGGAGGGTGAATCAGAAGAAGCAGAAGAAGGAGAAGGAGAAGGTGAAGTCTGGAGGGTGAATCAGAAGAATCAGAAGAAGGAGAAGGAGAAGGTGAAGTCTGGAGGGTGAATCAGAAGAAGCAGAAGAAAGAGAAGGAGAAGGTGAAGTCTGGAGGGTGAATCAGAAGAAGTAGAAGAAGGAGAAGGAGAAGGTGAAGTCTGGAGTGTGAATCAGAAGAAGCAGAAGAAGGAGAAGGAGAAGGTGAAGTCTGGAGGGTGAATCAGAAGAAGCAGAAGAAGGAGAAGGAGAAGGTGAAGTCTGGAGGGTGAATCAGAAGAAGCAGAATAAGGAGAAGGAGAAGGTGAAGTCTGCAGGGTGAATCAGAAGAAGCAGAAGAAGGAGAAGGAGAAGGTGAAGTCTGGAGGGTGAATCAGAAGAAGCAGAATAAGGAGAAGGAGAAGGTGAAGTCTGGAGGGTGAATCAGAAGAAGCAGAAGAAGGAGAAGAAGAAGGTGAAGTCTGGAGGGTGAATCAGAAGAAGCAGAAGAAGGAGAAGGAGAAGGTGAAGTCTGGAGGGTGAATCAGAAGAAGCAGAAGAAGGAGAAGGCGAAGGTGAAGTCTGCAGGGTGAATCAGAAGAAGCAGAAGAAGGAGAAGGAGAAGGTGAGGTCTGGAGGGTGAATCAGAAGAAGCAGAATAAGGAGAAGGAGAAGGTGAAGTCTGGAGGGTGAATCAGAAGAAGCAGAAGAAGGAGAAGAAGAAGGTGAAGTCTGGAGGGTGAATCAGAAGAAGTAGAAGAAGGAGAAGGAGAAGTTGAAGTCTGGAGGGTGAAGCAGAAGAATTAGAAGATGGAGAAGGAGAAGGTGAAGTCAGGAGGGTGAATCAGAAGAAGTAGAAGAGGGAGAAGGAGAAGGTGAAGTCTGGAGGGTGAATCAGAAGAAGCAGAATAAGGAGAAGGAGAAGGTGAAGTCTGGAGGGTGAATCAGAAGAAGCAGAAGAAGGAGAAGGAGAAGGTGAAGTCTGGAGGGTGAATCAGAAGAAGTAGAAGAAGGAGAAGGAGAAGGTGAAGTCTGGAGGGTGAAGCAGAAGAAGTAGAAGAAGGAGAAGGAGAAGGTGAAGTCAGGTGGGTGAATCAGAAGAAGTAGAAGAAGGAGAAGGAGAAGGTGAAGTCAGGAGGGTGAATCAGAAGAAGCAGAAGAAGGAGAAGGAGAAGGTGAAGTCTGGAGGGTGAATCAGAAGAATCAGAAGAAGGAGAAGGAGAAGGTGAAGTCTGGAGGGTGAATCAGAAGAAGCAGAAGAAAGAGAAGGAGAAGGTGAAGTCTGGAGGGTGAAGCAGAAGAAACAGAAGATGGAGAAGGAGAAGGTGAAGACTGGAGGGTGAATCAGAAGAAGTAGAAGAAGGAGAAGGAGAAGGTGAAGTCTGGAGGGTGAATCAGAAGAAGTAGAAGAAGGAGAAGGAGAAGGTGAAGTCTGGAGGGTGAATCAGAACAAGCAGAAGAAGGAGAAGGAGAAGGTGAAGTCTGGAGGGTGAATCAGAAGAAGCAGAAGAAGGAGAAGGAGAAGATGAAGTCTGGAGGGTGAATCAGAAGAAGTAGAAGAAGGAGAAGGAGAAGGTGAAGTCTGGAGGGTGAATCAGAAGTAGTAGAAGAAGGAGAAGGAGAAGGTGAAGTCTGGAGGGTGAATCAGAAGAAACAGAAGAAGGAGAAGGAGAAGGTGAAGTCTGGAGGGTGAATCAGAAGAAGTAGAAGAAGGAGAAGGAGAAGGTGTAGTCTGGAGGGTGAATCAGAAGAAGTAGACGAAGGAGAAGGAGAAGGTGAAGTCTGGAGGGTGAATCAGATGAAGCAGAAGAAGGAGATGGAGAAGGTGAAGTCTGGAGGTTGAATCAGAAGAAGTAGAAGAAGGAGAAGGAGAAGGTGAAGTCTGGAGGGTGAATCAGAAGAAGCAGAAGAAGGAGAAGGAGAAGGTGAAGTCTGGAGGGTGAATCAGAAGAAGCAGAAGAAGGAGAAGGAGAAGGTGAAGTCTGGAGGGTGATTCAGAAGAAGCAGGATAAGGAGAAGGAGAAGGTGAAGTCTGGAGGTTGAATCAGAAGAAGCAGAAGAAGGAGAAGGAGAAGCTGAAGTCTGGAGGGTGAATCAGAAGAAGTAGAAGAAGGAGAAGGAGAAGATGAAGTCTGGAGGGTGAATCAGAAGAAGTAGAAGAAGGAGAAGGAGAAGGTGAAGTCTGGAGGGTGAATCAGAAGACGTAGAAGAAGGAGAAGGAGAAGGTGAAGTCTGGAGGGTGAAGCAGAAGAAGCAGAAGAAGGAGAAGGAGAAGGTGAAGTCTGGAGGGTGAATCAGAAGAAGTAGAAGAAGGAGAAGGAGAAGGTGTAGTCTGGAGGGTGAATCAGAAGAAGCAGAAGAAGGAGAAGGAGAAGGTGAAGTCTGGAGGGTGAATCAGAAGAAGCAGAAGAAGGAGAAGGAGAAGGTGAAGTCTGGAGGGTGAATCAGAAGAAGCAGAAGAAGGAGAAGGAGAAGGTGAAGTCAGGAGGGTGAATCAGAAGAAGCAGAAGAAGGAGAAGGAGAAGGTGAAGTTAGGAGGGTGAATCAGAAGAAGCAGAAGAAGGAGAAGGAGCAGGTGATGTCAGGGGGATGAAGCAGAATAAGTAGAAGAAGGAGAAGGAGAAGGTGCAGTCAGGACGGTGAAGCAGAAGAAGCAGAAGAAGGAGAAGGAGAAGGTGAAGTCTGGAGGGTGAATCAGAAGAAGTAGAAGAAGGAAAAGGAGAAGGTCAAATCTGGAGGGTGAATCAGAAGAAGTAGAAGAAGGAGAAGGAGAAGGTGAAGTCTGGAGGGTGAAGCAGAAGAAGTAGAAGAAGGAGAAGGAGAAGGTGAAGTCAGGATGGTGAATCAGAAGAAGTAGAAGAAGGAGAAGGAGAAGGTGAAGTCAGGAGGGTGAATCAGAAGAAGCAGAAGAAGGAGAAGGAGAAGGTGAAGTCTGGAGGGTGAATCAGAAGAATCAGAAGAAGGAGAAGGAGAAGGTGAAGTCTGGAGGGTGAATCAGAAGAAGCAGAAGAAAGAGAAGGAGAAGGTGAAGTCTGGAGGGTGAATCAGAAGAAGTAGAAGAAGGAGAAGGAGAAGGTGAAGTCTGGAGTGTGAATCAGAAGAAGCAGAAGAAGGAGAAGGAGAAGGTGAAGTCTGGAGGGTGAATCAGAAGAAGCAGAAGAAGGAGAAGGAGAAGGTGAAGTCTGGAGGGTGAATCAGAAGAAGCAGAATAAGGAGAAGGAGAAGGTGAAGTCTGCAGGGTGAATCAGAAGAAGCAGAAGAAGGAGAAGGAGAAGGTGAAGTCTGGAGGGTGAATCAGAAGAAGCAGAATAAGGAGAAGGAGAAGGTGAAGTCTGGAGGGTGAATCAGAAGAAGCAGAAGAAGGAGAAGAAGAAGGTGAAGTCTGGAGGGTGAATCAGAAGAAGTAGAAGAAGGAGAAGGAGAAGTTGAAGTCTGGAGGGTGAAGCAGAAGAATTAGAAGATGGAGAAGGAGAAGGTGAAGTCAGGAGGGTGAATCAGAAGAAGTAGAAGAAGGAGAAGGAGAAGGTGAAGTCTGGAGGGTGAATCAGAAGAAGCAGAATAAGGAGAAGGAGAAGGTGAAGTCTGGAGGGTGAATCAGAAGAAGCAGAAGAAGGAGAAGGAGAAGGTGAAGTCTGGAGGGTGAATCAGAAGAAGCAGAAGAAGGAGAAGGAGAAGGTGAAGTCTGGAGGGTGAATCAGAAGAAGCAGAAGAAGGAGAAGGAGAAGGTGAAGTCTGGAGGGTGATTCAGAAGAAGCAGGATAAGGAGAAGGAGAAGGTGAAGTCTGGAGGTTGAATCAGAAGAAGCAGAAGAAGGAGAAGGAGAAGCTGAAGTCTGGAGGGTGAATCAGAAGAAGTAGAAGAAGGAGAAGGAGAAGATGAAGTCTGGAGGGTGAATCAGAAGAAGTAGAAGAAGGAGAAGGAGAAGGTGAAGTCTGGAGGGTGAATCAGAAGACGTAGAAGAAGGAGAAGGAGAAGGTGAAGTCTGGAGGGTGAAGCAGAAGAAGCAGAAGAAGGAGAAGGAGAAGGTGAAGTCTGGAGGGTGAATCAGAAGAAGTAGAAGAAGGAGAAGGAGAAGGTGTAGTCTGGAGGGTGAATCAGAAGAAGCAGAAGAAGGAGAAGGAGAAGGTGAAGTCTGGAGGGTGAATCAGAAGAAGCAGAAGAAGGAGAAGGAGAAGGTGAAGTCTGGAGGGTGAATCAGAAGAAGCAGAAGAAGGAGAAGGAGAAGGTGAAGTCAGGAGGGTGAATCAGAAGAAGCAGAAGAAGGAGAAGGAGAAGGTGAAGTTAGGAGGGTGAATCAGAAGAAGCAGAAGAAGGAGAAGGAGCAGGTGATGTCAGGGGGATGAAGCAGAATAAGTAGAAGAAGGAGAAGGAGAAGGTGCAGTCAGGACGGTGAAGCAGAAGAAGCAGAAGAAGGAGAAGGAGAAGGTGAAGTCTGGAGGGTGAATCAGAAGAAGTAGAAGAAGGAAAAGGAGAAGGTCAAATCTGGAGGGTGAATCAGAAGAAGTAGAAGAAGGAGAAGGAGAAGGTGAAGTCTGGAGGGTGAAGCAGAAGAAGTAGAAGAAGGAGAAGGAGAAGGTGAAGTCAGGATGGTGAATCAGAAGAAGTAGAAGAAGGAGAAGGAGAAGGTGAAGTCAGGAGGGTGAATCAGAAGAAGCAGAAGAAGGAGAAGGAGAAGGTGAAGTCTGGAGGGTGAATCAGAAGAATCAGAAGAAGGAGAAGGAGAAGGTGAAGTCTGGAGGGTGAATCAGAAGAAGCAGAAGAAAGAGAAGGAGAAGGTGAAGTCTGGAGGGTGAATCAGAAGAAGTAGAAGAAGGAGAAGGAGAAGGTGAAGTCTGGAGTGTGAATCAGAAGAAGCAGAAGAAGGAGAAGGAGAAGGTGAAGTCTGGAGGGTGAATCAGAAGAAGCAGAAGAAGGAGAAGGAGAAGGTGAAGTCTGGAGGGTGAATCAGAAGAAGCAGAATAAGGAGAAGGAGAAGGTGAAGTCTGCAGGGTGAATCAGAAGAAGCAGAAGAAGGAGAAGGAGAAGGTGAAGTCTGGAGGGTGAATCAGAAGAAGCAGAATAAGGAGAAGGAGAAGGTGAAGTCTGGAGGGTGAATCAGAAGAAGCAGAAGAAGGAGAAGAAGAAGGTGAAGTCTGGAGGGTGAATCAGAAGAAGTAGAAGAAGGAGAAGGAGAAGTTGAAGTCTGGAGGGTGAAGCAGAAGAATTAGAAGATGGAGAAGGAGAAGGTGAAGTCAGGAGGGTGAATCAGAAGAAGTAGAAGAAGGAGAAGGAGAAGGTGAAGTCTGGAGGGTGAATCAGAAGAAGCAGAATAAGGAGAAGGAGAAGGTGAAGTCTGGAGGGTGAATCAGAAGAAGCAGAAGAAGGAGAAGGAGAAGGTGAAGTCTGGAGGGTGAATCAGAAGAAGTAGAAGAAGGAGAAGGAGAAAGTGAAGTCTGGAGGGTGAAGCAGAAGAAGTAGAAGAAGGAGAAGGAGAAGGTGAAGTCAGGTGGGTGAATCAGAAGAAGTAGAAGAAGGAGAAGGAGAAGGTGAAGTCAGGAGGGTGAATCAGAAGAAGCAGAAGAAGGAGAAGGAGAAGGTGAAGTCTGGAGGGTGAATCAGAAGAATCAGAAGAAGGAGAAGGAGAAGGTGAAGTCTGGAGGGTGAATCAGAAGAAGCAGAAGAAAGAGAAGGAGAAGGTGAAGTCTGGAGGGTGAAGCAGAAGAAACAGAAGATGGAGAAGGAGAAGGTGAAGACTGGAGGGTGAATCAGAAGAAGTAGAAGAAGGAGAAGGAGAAGGTGAAGTCTGGAGGGTGAATCAGAAGAAGTAGAAGAAGGAGAAGGAGAAGGTGAAGTCTGGAGGGTGAATCAGAACAAGCAGAAGAAGGAGAAGGAGAAGGTGAAGTCTGGAGGGTGAATCAGAAGAAGCAGAAGAAGGAGAAGGAGAAGATGAAGTCTGGAGGGTGAATCAGAAGAAGTAGAAGAAGGAGAAGGAGAAGGTGAAGTCTGGAGGGTGAATCAGAAGTAGTAGAAGAAGGAGAAGGAGAAGGTGAAGTCTGGAGGGTGAATCAGAAGAAACAGAAGAAGGAGAAGGAGAAGGTGAAGTCTGGAGGGTGAATCAGAAGAAGTAGAAGAAGGAGAAGGAGAAGGTGTAGTCTGGAGGGTGAATCAGAAGAAGTAGACGAAGGAGAAGGAGAAGGTGAAGTCTGGAGGGTGAATCAGATGAAGCAGAAGAAGGAGATGGAGAAGGTGAAGTCTGGAGGTTGAATCAGAAGAAGTAGAAGAAGGAGAAGGAGAAGGTGAAGTCTGGAGGGTGAATCAGAAGAAGCAGAAGAAGGAGAAGGAGAAGGTGAAGTCTGGAGGGTGAATCAGAAGAAGCAGTAGAAGGAGAAGGAGAAGGTGAAGTCTGGAGGGTGATTCAGAAGAAGCAGGATAAGGAGAAGGAGAAGGTGAAGTCTGGAGGTTGAATCAGAAGAAGCAGAAGAAGGAGAAGGAGAAGCTGAAGTCTGGAGGGTGAATCAGAAGAAGTAGAAGAAGGAGAAGGAGAAGATGAAGTCTGGAGGGTGAATCAGAAGAAGTAGAAGAAGGAGAAGGAGAAGGTGAAGTCTGGAGGGTGAATCAGAAGACGTAGAAGAAGGAGAAGGAGAAGGTGAAGTCTGGAGGGTGAAGCAGAAGAAGTAGAAGAAGGAGAAGGAGAAGGTGAAGTCAGGAGGGTGAATCAGAAGATGTAGAAGAAGGAGAAGGAGAAGGTGAAGTCAGGAGGGTGAATCAGAAGAAGCAGAAGAAGGAGAAGGAGAAGGTGAAGTCTGGAGGGTGAATCAGAAGAATCAGAAGAAGGAGAAGGAGAAGGTGAAGTCTGGAGGGTGAATCAGAAGAAGCAGAAGAAAGAGAAGGAGAAGGTGAAGTCTGGAGGGTGAATCAGAAGAAGTAGAAGAAGGAGAAGGAGAAGGTGAAGTCTGGAGGGTGAATCAGAAGAAGCAGAAGAAGGAGAAGGAGAAGGTGAAGTCTGGAGGGTGAATCAGAAGAAGTAGACGAAGGAGAAGGAGAAGGTGAAGTCTGGAGGGTGAATCAGAAGAAGCAGAAGAAGGAGATGGAGAAGGTGAAGTCTGGAGGGTGAATCAGAAGAAGTAGAAGAAGGAGAAGGAGAAGGTGAAGTCTGGAGGGTGAATCAGAAGAAGCAGAAGAAGGAGAAGGAACAGGTGAAGTCTGGAGGGTGAATCAGAAGAAGCAGAAGAAGGAGAAGGAGAAGGTGAAGTCTGGAGGGTGATTCAGAAGAAGCAGAATAAGGAGAAGGAGAAGGTGAAGTCTGGAGGGTGAATCAGAAGAAGCAGTAGAAGGAGAAGGAGAAGGTGAAGTCTGGAGGGTGAATCAGAAGAGGTAGAAGAAGGAGAAGGAGAAGGTGAAGTCTGGAGGGTGAATCAGAAGAAGTAGAAGAAGGAGAAGGAGAAGGTGAAATCTGGAGGGTGAATCAGAAGAAGTAGAAGAAGGAGAAGGAGAAGGTGAAGTCTGGAGGGTGAAGCAGAAGAAGTAGAAGAAGGAGAAGGAGAAGGTGAAGTCAGGAGGGTGAATCAGAAGATGTAGAAGAAGGAGAAGGAGAAGGTGAAGTCAGGAGGGTGAATCAGAAGAAGCAGAAGAAGGAGAAGGAGAAGGTGAAGTCTGGAGGGTGAATCAGAAGAAGTAGAAGAAGGAGAAGGAGAAGGTGAAGTCTGGAGGGTGAATCAGAAGAAGCAGAAGAAGGAGAAGGAGAAGGTGAAGTCTGGAGGGTGAATCAGAAGAAGCAGAAGAATGAGAAGGAGAAGGTGAAGTCTGGAGGGTGAATCAGAAGAAGCAGAATAAGGAGAAGGAGAAGGTGAAGTCTGGAGGGTGAATCAGAAGAAGCAGAAGAAGGAGAAGGAGAAGGTGAAGTCGGGAGGGGGAATCAGAAGAAGTAGAAGAAGGAGAAGGAGAAGGTGAAGTCTGGAGGGTGAAGCAGAAGAAGTAGAAGAAGGAGAAGGAGAAGGTGAAGTCAGGAGGGTGAATCAGAAGAAGTAGAAGAAGGAGAAGGAGAAGGTGAAGTCAGGAGGGTGAATCAGAAGAAGCAGAAGAAGGAGATATAGAAGGTGAAGTCTTGAGGGTGAATCAGAAGAATCAGAAGAAGGAGAAGGAGAAGGTGCAGTCTGGAGGGTGAAGCAGAAGAAGCAGAAGAAAGAGAAGGAGAAGGTGAAGTCTGGAGGGTGAAGCAGAAGAAACAGAAGAAGGAGAAGGAGAAGGTGAAGACTGGAGGGTGAATCAGAAGAAGTAGAAGAAGGAGAAGGAGAAGGTGAAGTCTATAGGGTGAATCAGAAGAAGTAGAAGAAGGAGAAGGAGAAGGTGAAGTCTGGAGGGTGAATCAGAAGAAGCAGAAGAAGGAGAAGGAGAAGGTGAAGTCTGGAGGGTGAATCAGAAGAAGCAGAAGAAGGAGAAGGAGAAGATAAAGTCTGGAGGGTGAATCAGAAGAAGTAGAAGAAGGAGAAGGAGAAGGTGAGGTCTGGAGGGTGAATCAGAAGAAGCAGAAGAAGGAGAAGGAGACGGTGAAGTCTGGAGGGTGAATCAGAAGAAGCAGAAGAAGGAGAAGGAGAAGGTGAAGTCTGGAGGGTGAATCAGAAGAAGCAGAAGAAGGAGAAGGAGAAGGTGAAGTCAGGAGGGTGAATCAGAAGAAGCAGAAGAAGGAGAAGGAGAAGGTGAAGTTAGGAGGGTGAATCAGAAGAAGCAGAAAAAGGAGAAGGAGCAGGTGAAGTCAGGGGGGTGTAGCAGAAGAAGTAGAAGAAGGAGAAGGAGAAGGTGAAGTCAGGACGATGAAGCAGAAGAAGCAGAAGAAGGAGAAAGAGAAGGTGAAGCCTGGAGGGCGCAGCAGAAGAAGCAGAAGAAGGAGAAGGAGAAGGTGAAGTCTGGAGTGTGAAGCAGAAGAAGCAGAAGAAGGAGAAGGAGAAGGTGAAGTCTGGAGGGCGCAGCAGAAGAAGCAGAAGAAGGAGAATGAGAAGGTGAAGTCTGGAGGGTGAATCAGAAGAAGCAGAAGAAGGACAAGGAGAAGGTGAAGTCTGGAGGGTGAATCAGAAGAAGTAGAAGAAGGAGAAGGAGAAGGTGAAGTCTGGAGGGTGAAGCAGAAGAAGTAGAAGAAGGAGAAGGAGAAGGTGAAGTCAGGAGGGTGAATCAGAAGAAGTAGAAGAAGGAGAAGGAGAAAGTGAAGTCAGGAGGGTGAATCAGAAGAAGCAGAAGAAGGAGAAGGAGAAGGTGAAGTCTGGAGGGTGAATCAGAAGAATCAGAAGAAGGAGAAGGAGAAGGTGAAGTCTGGAGGGTGAATCAGAAGAAGCAGAAGAAAGAGAAGGAGAAGGTGAAGTCTGGAGGGTGAAGCAGAAGAAACAGAAGAAGGAGAAGGAGAAGGTGAAGACTGGAGGGTGAATCAGAAGAAGTAGAAGAAGGAGAAGGAGAAGGTGAAGTCTGGAGGGTGAATCAGAAGAAGTAGAAGAAGGAGAAGGAGAAGTTGAAGTCTGGAGGGTGAATCAGAAGAAGCAGAAGAAGGAGAAGGAGAAGGTGAAGTCTGGAGGGTGAACCAGAAGAAGCAGAAGAAGGAGAAGGAGAAGATGAAGTCTGGAGGGTGAATCAGAAGAAGTAGACGAAGGAGAAGGAGAAGGTGAAGTCTGGAGGGTGAATCAGAAGAAGCAGAAGAAGGAGAAGGAGAAGGTGAAGTCTGGAGGGTGAATCAGAAGAAGTAGAAGAAGGAGAAGGAGAAGGTGAAGTCTGGAGGGTGAATCAGAAGAAGCAGAAGAAGGAGAAGGAGAAGGTGAAGTCTGGAGGGTGAATCAGAAGAAGCAGAAGAAGGAGAAGGAGAAGGTGAAGTCTGGAGGGTGAATCAGAAGAAGCAGAAGAAGGAGAAGGAGAAGGTGAAGTCTGGAGGGTGATTCAGAAGAAGCAGGATAAGGAGAAGGAGAAGGTGAAGTCTGGAGGTTGAATCAGAAGAAGCAGAAGAAGGAGAAGGAGAAGCTGAAGTCTGGAGGGTGAATCAGAAGAAGTAGAAGAAGGAGAAGGAGAAGATGAAGTCTGGAGGGTGAATCAGAAGAAGTAGAAGAAGGAGAAGGAGAAGGTGAAGTCTGGAGGGTGAATCAGAAGACGTAGAAGAAGGAGAAGGAGAAGGTGAAGTCTGGAGGGTGAAGCAGAAGAAGGAGAAGAAGGAGAAGGAGAAGGTGAAGTCAGGAGGGTGAATCAGAAGATGTAGAACAAGGAGAAGGAGAAGGTGAAGTCAGGAGGGTGAATCAGAAGAAGCAGAAGAAGGAGAAGGAGAAGGTGGAGTCTGGAGGGTGAATCAGAAGAATCAGAAGAAGGAGAAGGAGAAGGTGAAGTCTGGAGGGTGAATCAGAAGAAGCAGAAGAAAGAGAAGGAGAAGGTGAAGTCTGGAGGGTGAATCAGAAGAAGTAGAAGAAGGAGAAGGAGAAGGTGAAGTCTGGAGGGTGAATCAGAAGAAGCAGAAGAAGGAGAAGGAGAAGGTGAAGTCTGGAGGGTGAATCAGAAGAAGTAGACGAAGGAGAAGGAGAAGGTGAAGTCTGGAGGGTGAATCAGAAGAAGCAGAAGAAGGAGATGGAGAAGGTGAAGTCTGGAGGGTGAATCAGAAGAAGTAGAAGAAGGAGAAGGAGAAGGTGAAGTCTGGAGGGTGAATCAGAAGAAGCAGAAGAAGGAGAAGGAACAGGTGAAGTCTGGAGGGTGAATCAGAAGAAGCAGAAGAAGGAGAAGGAGAAGGTGAAGTCTGGAGGGTGATTCAGAAGAAGCAGAATAAGGAGAAGGAGAAGGTGAAGTCTGGAGGGTGAAGCAGAAGAAGTAGAAGAAGGAGAAGGAGAAGCTGAAGTCAGGAGGGTGAATCAGAAGAAGTAGAAGAAGGAGAAGGAGAAGGTGAAGTCAGGAGGGTGAATCAGAAGAAGCAGAAGAAGGAGAAGGAGAAGGTGAAGTCTGGAGGGTGAATCAGAAGAATCAGAAGAAGGAGAAGGAGAAGGTGAAGTCTGGAGGGTGAATCAGAAGAAGCAGAAGAAAGAGAAGGAGAAGGTGAAGTCTGGAGGGTGAAGCAGAGGAAACAGAAGAAGGAGAAGGAGAAGGTGAAGACTGGAGGGTGAATCAGAAGAAGTAGAAGAAGGAGAAGGAGAAGGTGAAGTCTGGAGGGTGAATCAGAAGATGTAGAAGAAGGAGAAGGAGAAGTTGAAGTCTGGAGGGTGAATCAGAAGAAGCAGAAGAAGGAGAAGGAGAAGGTGAAGTCTGGAGGGTGAACCAGAAGAAGCAGAAGAAGGAGAAGGAGAAGATGAAGTCTGGAGGGTGAATCAGAAGAAGTAGACGAAGGAGAAGGAGGAGGTGAAGTCTGGAGGGTGAATCAGAAGAAGCAGAAGAAGGAGAAGGAGACGGTGAAGTCTGGAGGGTGAATCAGAAGAAGTAGAAGAAGGAGAAGGAGAAGGTGAAGTCTGGAGGGTGAATCAGAAGAAGCAGAAGAAGGAGAAGGAGAAGGTGAAGTCTGGAGGGTGAATCAGAAGAAGCAGAAGAAGGAGAAGGAGAAGGTGAAGTCTGGAGGGTGAATCAGAAGAAGCAGAAGAAGGAGAAGGAGAAGGTGAAGTCTGGAGGGTGATTCAGAAGAAGCAGGATAAGGAGAAGGAGAAGGTGAAGTCTGGAGGTTGAATCAGAAGAAGCAGAAGAAGGAGAAGGAGAAGCTGAAGTCTGGAGGGTGAATCAGAAGAAGTAGAAGAAGGAGAAGGAGAAGATGAAGTCTGGAGGGTGAATCAGAAGAAGTAGAAGAAGGAGAAGGAGAAGGTGAAGTCTGGAGGGTGAATCAGAAGACGTAGAAGAAGGAGAAGGAGAAGGTGAAGTCTGGAGGGTGAAGCAGAAGAAGTAGAAGAAGGAGAAGGAGAAGGTGAAGTCAGGAGGGTGAATCAGAAGATGTAGAAGAAGGAGAAGGAGAAGGTGAAGTTAGGAGGGTGAATCAGAAGAAGCAGAAGAAGGAGAAGGAGAAGGTGGAGTCTGGAGGGGGAATCAGAAGAATCAGAAGAAGGAGAAGGAGAAGGTGAAGTCTGGAGGGTGAATCAGAAGAAGCAGAAGAAAGAGAAGGAGAAGGTGAAGTCTGGAGGGTGAATCAGAAGAAGTAGAAGAAGGAGAAGGAGAAGGTGAAGTCTGGAGGGTGAATCAGAAGAAGCTGAAGAAGGAGAAGGAGAAGGTGAAGTCTGGAGGGTGAATCAGAAGAAGTAGACGAAGGAGAAGGAGAAGGTGAAGTCTGGAGGGTGAATCAGAAGAAGCAGAAGAAGGAGATGGAGAAGGTGAAGTCTGGAGGGTGAATCAGAAGAAGTAGAAGAAGGAGAAGGAGAAGGTGAAGTCTGGAGGGTGAATCAGAAGAAGCAGAAGAAGGAGAAGGAACAGGTGAAGTCTGGAGGGTGAATCAGAAGAAGCAGAAGAAGGAGAAGGAGAAGGTGAAGTCTGGAGGGTGATTCAGAAGAAGCAGAATAAGGAGAAGGAGAAGGTGAAGTCTGGAGGGTGAATCAGAAGAAGCAGAAGAAGGAGAAGGAGAAGGTGAAGTCTGGAGGGTGAATCAGAAGAAGTAGAAGAAGGAGAAGGAGAAGTTGAAGTCTGGAGGGTGAATCAGAAGAAGTAGAAGAAGGAGAAGGAGAAGGTGAAGTCTGGAGGGTGAATCAGAAGAAGTAGAAGAAGGAGAAGGAGAAGGTGAAGTCTGGAGGGTGAAGCAGAAGAAGTAGAAGAAGGAGAAGGAGAAGGTGAAGTCAGGAGGGTGAATCAGAAGATGTAGAAGAAGGAGAAGGAGAAGGTGAAGTCAGGAGGGTGAATCAGAAGAAGCAGAAGAAGGAGAAGGAGAAGGTGAAGTCTGGAGGGTGAATCAGAAGAAGTAGAAGAAGGAGAAGGAGAAGGTGAAGTCTGGAGGGTGAATCAGAAGAAGCAGAAGAAGGAGAAGGAGAAGGTGAAGTCTGGAGGGTGAATCAGAAGAAGCAGAAGAAGGAGAAGGAGAAGGTGAAGTCTGGAGGGTGAATCAGAAGAAGCAGAATAAGGAGAAGGAGAAGGTGAAGTCTGGAGGGTGAATCAGAAGAAGCAGAAGAAGGAGAAGGAGAAGGTGAAGTCGGGAGGGTGAATCAGAAGAAGTAGAAGAAGGAGAAGGAGAAGGTGAAGTCTGGAGGGTGAAGCAGAAGAAGTAGAAGAAGGAGAAGGAGAAGGTGAAGTCAGGAGGGTGAATCAGAAGAAGTAGAAGAAGGAGAAGGAGAAGGTGAAGTCAGGAGGGTGAATCAGAAGAAGCAGAAGAAGGAGATATAGAAGGTGAAGTCTTGAGGGTGAATCAGAAGAATCAGAAGAAGGAGAAGGAGAAGGTGAAGTCTGGAGGGTGAAGCAGAAGAAGCAGAAGAAAGAGAAGGAGAAGGTGAAGTCTGGAGGGTGAAGCAGAAGAAACAGAAGAAGGAGAAGGAGAAGGTGAAGACTGGAGGGTGAATCAGAAGAAGTAGAAGAAGGAGAAGGAGAAGGTGAAGTCTATAGGGTGAATCAGAAGAAGTAGAAGAAGGAGAAGGAGAAGGTGAAGTCTGGAGGGTGAATCAGAAGAAGCAGAAGAAGGAGAAGGAGAAGGTGAAGTCTGGAGGGTGAATCAGAAGAAGCAGAATAAGGAGAAGGAGAAGGTGAAGTCTGCAGGGTGAATCAGAAGAAGCAGAAGAAGGAGAAGGAGAAGGTGAAGTCTGGAGGGTGAATCAGAAGAAGCAGAATAAGGAGAAGGAGAAGGTGAAGTCTGGAGGGTGAATCAGAAGAAGCAGAAGAAGGAGAAGAAGAAGGTGAAGTCTGGAGGGTGAATCAGAAGAAGTAGAAGAAGGAGAAGGAGAAGTTGAAGTCTGGAGGGTGAAGCAGAAGAATTAGAAGATGGAGAAGGAGAAGGTGAAGTCAGGAGGGTGAATCAGAAGAAGTAGAAGAAGGAGAAGGAGAAGGTGAAGTCTGGAGGGTGAATCAGAAGAAGCAGAATAAGGAGAAGGAGAAGGTGAAGTCTGGAGGGTGAATCAGAAGAAGCAGAAGAAGGAGAAGGAGAAGGTGAAGTCTGGAGGGTGAATCAGAAGAAGTAGAAGAAGGAGAAGGAGAAGGTGAAGTCTGGAGGGTGAAGCAGAAGAAGTAGAAGAAGGAGAAGGAGAAGGTGAAGTCAGGTGGGTGAATCAGAAGAAGTAGAAGAAGGAGAAGGAGAAGGTGAAGTCAGGAGGGTGAATCAGAAGAAGCAGAAGAAGGAGAAGGAGAAGGTGAAGTCTGGAGGGTGAATCAGAAGAATCAGAAGAAGGAGAAGGAGAAGGTGAAGTCTGGAGGGTGAATCAGAAGAAGCAGAAGAAAGAGAAGGAGAAGGTGAAGTCTGGAGGGTGAAGCAGAAGAAACAGAAGATGGAGAAGGAGAAGGTGAAGACTGGAGGGTGAATCAGAAGAAGTAGAAGAAGGAGAAGGAGAAGGTGAAGTCTGGAGGGTGAATCAGAAGAAGTAGAAGAAGGAGAAGGAGAAGGTGAAGTCTGGAGGGTGAATCAGAACAAGCAGAAGAAGGAGAAGGAGAAGGTGAAGTCTGGAGGGTGAATCAGAAGAAGCAGAAGAAGGAGAAGGAGAAGATGAAGTCTGGAGGGTGAATCAGAAGAAGTAGAAGAAGGAGAAGGAGAAGGTGAAGTCTGGAGGGTGAATCAGAAGTAGTAGAAGAAGGAGAAGGAGAAGGTGAAGTCTGGAGGGTGAATCAGAAGAAACAGAAGAAGGAGAAGGAGAAGGTGAAGTCTGGAGGGTGAATCAGAAGAAGTAGAAGAAGGAGAAGGAGAAGGTGTAGTCTGGAGGGTGAATCAGAAGAAGTAGACGAAGGAGAAGGAGAAGGTGAAGTCTGGAGGGTGAATCAGATGAAGCAGAAGAAGGAGATGGAGAAGGTGAAGTCTGGAGGTTGAATCAGAAGAAGTAGAAGAAGGAGAAGGAGAAGGTGAAGTCTGGAGGGTGAATCAGAAGAAGCAGAAGAAGGAGAAGGAACAGGTGAAGTCTGGAGGGTGAATCAGAAGAAGCAGAAGAAGGAGAAGGAGAAGGTGAAGTCTGGAGGGTGATTCAGAAGAAGCAGAATAAGGAGAAGGAGAAGGTGAAGTCTGGAGGGTGAATCAGAAGAAGCAGTAGAAGGAGAAGGAGAAGGTGAAGTCTGGAGGGTGAATCAGAAGAGGTAGAAGAAGGAGAAGGAGAAGGTGAAGTCTGGAGGGTGAATCAGAAGAAGTAGAAGAAGGAGAAGGAGAAGGTGAAATCTGGAGGGTGAATCAGAAGAAGTAGAAGAAGGAGAAGGAGAAGGTGAAGTCTGGAGGGTGAAGCAGAAGAAGTAGAAGAAGGAGAAGGAGAAGGTGAAGTCAGGAGGGTGAATCAGAAGATGTAGAAGAAGGAGAAGGAGAAGGTGAAGTCAGGAGGGTGAATCAGAAGAAGCAGAAGAAGGAGAAGGAGAAGGTGAAGTCTGGAGGGTGAATCAGAAGAAGTAGAAGAAGGAGAAGGAGAAGGTGAAGTCTGGAGGGTGAATCAGAAGAAGCAGAAGAAGGAGAAGGAGAAGGTGAAGTCTGGAGGGTGAATCAGAAGAAGCAGAAGAATGAGAAGGAGAAGGTGAAGTCTGGAGGGTGAATCAGAAGAAGCAGAATAAGGAGAAGGAGAAGGTGAAGTCTGGAGGGTGAATCAGAAGAAGCAGAAGAAGGAGAAGGAGAAGGTGAAGTCGGGAGGGGGAATCAGAAGAAGTAGAAGAAGGAGAAGGAGAAGGTGAAGTCTGGAGGGTGAAGCAGAAGAAGTAGAAGAAGGAGAAGGAGAAGGTGAAGTCAGGAGGGTGAATCAGAAGAAGTAGAAGAAGGAGAAGGAGAAGGTGAAGTCAGGAGGGTGAATCAGAAGAAGCAGAAGAAGGAGATATAGAAGGTGAAGTCTTGAGGGTGAATCAGAAGAATCAGAAGAAGGAGAAGGAGAAGGTGCAGTCTGGAGGGTGAAGCAGAAGAAGCAGAAGAAAGAGAAGGAGAAGGTGAAGTCTGGAGGGTGAAGCAGAAGAAACAGAAGAAGGAGAAGGAGAAGGTGAAGACTGGAGGGTGAATCAGAAGAAGTAGAAGAAGGAGAAGGAGAAGGTGAAGTCTATAGGGTGAATCAGAAGAAGTAGAAGAAGGAGAAGGAGAAGGTGAAGTCTGGAGGGTGAATCAGAAGAAGCAGAAGAAGGAGAAGGAGAAGGTGAAGTCTGGAGGGTGAATCAGAAGAAGCAGAAGAAGGAGAAGGAGAAGATAAAGTCTGGAGGGTGAATCAGAAGAAGTAGAAGAAGGAGAAGGAGAAGGTGAGGTCTGGAGGGTGAATCAGAAGAAGCAGAAGAAGGAGAAGGAGACGGTGAAGTCTGGAGGGTGAATCAGAAGAAGCAGAAGAAGGAGAAGGAGAAGGTGAAGTCTGGAGGGTGAATCAGAAGAAGCAGAAGAAGGAGAAGGAGAAGGTGAAGTCAGGAGGGTGAATCAGAAGAAGCAGAAGAAGGAGAAGGAGAAGGTGAAGTTAGGAGGGTGAATCAGAAGAAGCAGAAAAAGGAGAAGGAGCAGGTGAAGTCAGGGGGGTGTAGCAGAAGAAGTAGAAGAAGGAGAAGGAGAAGGTGAAGTCAGGACGATGAAGCAGAAGAAGCAGAAGAAGGAGAAAGAGAAGGTGAAGCCTGGAGGGCGCAGCAGAAGAAGCAGAAGAAGGAGAAGGAGAAGGTGAAGTCTGGAGTGTGAAGCAGAAGAAGCAGAAGAAGGAGAAGGAGAAGGTGAAGTCTGGAGGGCGCAGCAGAAGAAGCAGAAGAAGGAGAATGAGAAGGTGAAGTCTGGAGGGTGAATCAGAAGAAGCAGAAGAAGGACAAGGAGAAGGTGAAGTCTGGAGGGTGAATCAGAAGAAGTAGAAGAAGGAGAAGGAGAAGGTGAAGTCTGGAGGGTGAAGCAGAAGAAGTAGAAGAAGGAGAAGGAGAAGGTGAAGTCAGGAGGGTGAATCAGAAGAAGTAGAAGAAGGAGAAGGAGAAAGTGAAGTCAGGAGGGTGAATCAGAAGAAGCAGAAGAAGGAGAAGGAGAAGGTGAAGTCTGGAGGGTGAATCAGAAGAATCAGAAGAAGGAGAAGGAGAAGGTGAAGTCTGGAGGGTGAATCAGAAGAAGCAGAAGAAAGAGAAGGAGAAGGTGAAGTCTGGAGGGTGAAGCAGAAGAAACAGAAGAAGGAGAAGGAGAAGGTGAAGACTGGAGGGTGAATCAGAAGAAGTAGAAGAAGGAGAAGGAGAAGGTGAAGTCTGGAGGGTGAATCAGAAGAAGTAGAAGAAGGAGAAGGAGAAGTTGAAGTCTGGAGGGTGAATCAGAAGAAGCAGAAGAAGGAGAAGGAGAAGGTGAAGTCTGGAGGGTGAACCAGAAGAAGCAGAAGAAGGAGAAGGAGAAGATGAAGTCTGGAGGGTGAATCAGAAGAAGTAGACGAAGGAGAAGGAGAAGGTGAAGTCTGGAGGGTGAATCAGAAGAAGCAGAAGAAGGAGAAGGAGAAGGTGAAGTCTGGAGGGTGAATCAGAAGAAGTAGAAGAAGGAGAAGGAGAAGGTGAAGTCTGGAGGGTGAATCAGAAGAAGCAGAAGAAGGAGAAGGAGAAGGTGAAGTCTGGAGGGTGAATCAGAAGAAGCAGAAGAAGGAGAAGGAGAAGGTGAAGTCTGGAGGGTGAATCAGAAGAAGCAGAAGAAGGAGAAGGAGAAGGTGAAGTCTGGAGGGTGATTCAGAAGAAGCAGGATAAGGAGAAGGAGAAGGTGAAGTCTGGAGGTTGAATCAGAAGAAGCAGAAGAAGGAGAAGGAGAAGCTGAAGTCTGGAGGGTGAATCAGAAGAAGTAGAAGAAGGAGAAGGAGAAGATGAAGTCTGGAGGGTGAATCAGAAGAAGTAGAAGAAGGAGAAGGAGAAGGTGAAGTCTGGAGGGTGAATCAGAAGACGTAGAAGAAGGAGAAGGAGAAGGTGAAGTCTGGAGGGTGAAGCAGAAGAAGGAGAAGAAGGAGAAGGAGAAGGTGAAGTCAGGAGGGTGAATCAGAAGATGTAGAACAAGGAGAAGGAGAAGGTGAAGTCAGGAGGGTGAATCAGAAGAAGCAGAAGAAGGAGAAGGAGAAGGTGGAGTCTGGAGGGTGAATCAGAAGAATCAGAAGAAGGAGAAGGAGAAGGTGAAGTCTGGAGGGTGAATCAGAAGAAGCAGAAGAAAGAGAAGGAGAAGGTGAAGTCTGGAGGGTGAATCAGAAGAAGTAGAAGAAGGAGAAGGAGAAGGTGAAGTCTGGAGGGTGAATCAGAAGAAGCAGAAGAAGGAGAAGGAGAAGGTGAAGTCTGGAGGGTGAATCAGAAGAAGTAGACGAAGGAGAAGGAGAAGGTGAAGTCTGGAGGGTGAATCAGAAGAAGCAGAAGAAGGAGATGGAGAAGGTGAAGTCTGGAGGGTGAATCAGAAGAAGTAGAAGAAGGAGAAGGAGAAGGTGAAGTCTGGAGGGTGAATCAGAAGAAGCAGAAGAAGGAGAAGGAACAGGTGAAGTCTGGAGGGTGAATCAGAAGAAGCAGAAGAAGGAGAAGGAGAAGGTGAAGTCTGGAGGGTGATTCAGAAGAAGCAGAATAAGGAGAAGGAGAAGGTGAAGTCTGGAGGGTGAAGCAGAAGAAGTAGAAGAAGGAGAAGGAGAAGCTGAAGTCAGGAGGGTGAATCAGAAGAAGTAGAAGAAGGAGAAGGAGAAGGTGAAGTCAGGAGGGTGAATCAGAAGAAGCAGAAGAAGGAGAAGGAGAAGGTGAAGTCTGGAGGGTGAATCAGAAGAATCAGAAGAAGGAGAAGGAGAAGGTGAAGTCTGGAGGGTGAATCAGAAGAAGCAGAAGAAAGAGAAGGAGAAGGTGAAGTCTGGAGGGTGAAGCAGAGGAAACAGAAGAAGGAGAAGGAGAAGGTGAAGACTGGAGGGTGAATCAGAAGAAGTAGAAGAAGGAGAAGGAGAAGGTGAAGTCTGGAGGGTGAATCAGAAGATGTAGAAGAAGGAGAAGGAGAAGTTGAAGTCTGGAGGGTGAATCAGAAGAAGCAGAAGAAGGAGAAGGAGAAGGTGAAGTCTGGAGGGTGAACCAGAAGAAGCAGAAGAAGGAGAAGGAGAAGATGAAGTCTGGAGGGTGAATCAGAAGAAGTAGACGAAGGAGAAGGAGGAGGTGAAGTCTGGAGGGTGAATCAGAAGAAGCAGAAGAAGGAGAAGGAGACGGTGAAGTCTGGAGGGTGAATCAGAAGAAGTAGAAGAAGGAGAAGGAGAAGGTGAAGTCTGGAGGGTGAATCAGAAGAAGCAGAAGAAGGAGAAGGAGAAGGTGAAGTCTGGAGGGTGAATCAGAAGAAGCAGAAGAAGGAGAAGGAGAAGGTGAAGTCTGGAGGGTGAATCAGAAGAAGCAGAAGAAGGAGAAGGAGAAGGTGAAGTCTGGAGGGTGATTCAGAAGAAGCAGGATAAGGAGAAGGAGAAGGTGAAGTCTGGAGGTTGAATCAGAAGAAGCAGAAGAAGGAGAAGGAGAAGCTGAAGTCTGGAGGGTGAATCAGAAGAAGTAGAAGAAGGAGAAGGAGAAGATGAAGTCTGGAGGGTGAATCAGAAGAAGTAGAAGAAGGAGAAGGAGAAGGTGAAGTCTGGAGGGTGAATCAGAAGACGTAGAAGAAGGAGAAGGAGAAGGTGAAGTCTGGAGGGTGAAGCAGAAGAAGTAGAAGAAGGAGAAGGAGAAGGTGAAGTCAGGAGGGTGAATCAGAAGATGTAGAAGAAGGAGAAGGAGAAGGTGAAGTTAGGAGGGTGAATCAGAAGAAGCAGAAGAAGGAGAAGGAGAAGGTGGAGTCTGGAGGGGGAATCAGAAGAATCAGAAGAAGGAGAAGGAGAAGGTGAAGTCTGGAGGGTGAATCAGAAGAAGCAGAAGAAAGAGAAGGAGAAGGTGAAGTCTGGAGGGTGAATCAGAAGAAGTAGAAGAAGGAGAAGGAGAAGGTGAAGTCTGGAGGGTGAATCAGAAGAAGCTGAAGAAGGAGAAGGAGAAGGTGAAGTCTGGAGGGTGAATCAGAAGAAGTAGACGAAGGAGAAGGAGAAGGTGAAGTCTGGAGGGTGAATCAGAAGAAGCAGAAGAAGGAGATGGAGAAGGTGAAGTCTGGAGGGTGAATCAGAAGAAGTAGAAGAAGGAGAAGGAGAAGGTGAAGTCTGGAGGGTGAATCAGAAGAAGCAGAAGAAGGAGAAGGAACAGGTGAAGTCTGGAGGGTGAATCAGAAGAAGCAGAAGAAGGAGAAGGAGAAGGTGAAGTCTGGAGGGTGATTCAGAAGAAGCAGAATAAGGAGAAGGAGAAGGTGAAGTCTGGAGGGTGAATCAGAAGAAGCAGAAGAAGGAGAAGGAGAAGGTGAAGTCTGGAGGGTGAATCAGAAGAAGTAGAAGAAGGAGAAGGAGAAGTTGAAGTCTGGAGGGTGAATCAGAAGAAGTAGAAGAAGGAGAAGGAGAAGGTGAAGTCTGGAGGGTGAATCAGAAGAAGTAGAAGAAGGAGAAGGAGAAGGTGAAGTCTGGAGGGTGAAGCAGAAGAAGTAGAAGAAGGAGAAGGAGAAGGTGAAGTCAGGAGGGTGAATCAGAAGATGTAGAAGAAGGAGAAGGAGAAGGTGAAGTCAGGAGGGTGAATCAGAAGAAGCAGAAGAAGGAGAAGGAGAAGGTGAAGTCTGGAGGGTGAATCAGAAGAAGTAGAAGAAGGAGAAGGAGAAGGTGAAGTCTGGAGGGTGAATCAGAAGAAGCAGAAGAAGGAGAAGGAGAAGGTGAAGTCTGGAGGGTGAATCAGAAGAAGCAGAAGAAGGAGAAGGAGAAGGTGAAGTCTGGAGGGTGAATCAGAAGAAGCAGAATAAGGAGAAGGAGAAGGTGAAGTCTGGAGGGTGAATCAGAAGAAGCAGAAGAAGGAGAAGGAGAAGGTGAAGTCGGGAGGGTGAATCAGAAGAAGTAGAAGAAGGAGAAGGAGAAGGTGAAGTCTGGAGGGTGAAGCAGAAGAAGTAGAAGAAGGAGAAGGAGAAGGTGAAGTCAGGAGGGTGAATCAGAAGAAGTAGAAGAAGGAGAAGGAGAAGGTGAAGTCAGGAGGGTGAATCAGAAGAAGCAGAAGAAGGAGATATAGAAGGTGAAGTCTTGAGGGTGAATCAGAAGAATCAGAAGAAGGAGAAGGAGAAGGTGAAGTCTGGAGGGTGAAGCAGAAGAAGCAGAAGAAAGAGAAGGAGAAGGTGAAGTCTGGAGGGTGAAGCAGAAGAAACAGAAGAAGGAGAAGGAGAAGGTGAAGACTGGAGGGTGAATCAGAAGAAGTAGAAGAAGGAGAAGGAGAAGGTGAAGTCTATAGGGTGAATCAGAAGAAGTAGAAGAAGGAGAAGGAGAAGGTGAAGTCTGGAGGGTGAATCAGAAGAAGCAGAAGAAGGAGAAGGAGAAGGTGAAGTCTGGAGGGTGAATCAGAAGAAGCAGAAGAAGGAGAAGGAGAAGATGAAGTCTGGAGGGTGAATCAGAAGAAGTAGAAGAAGGAGAAGGAGAAGGTGAGGTCTGGAGGGTGAATCAGAAGAAGCAGAAGAAGGAGAAGGAGAAGGTGAAGTCTGGAGGGTGAATCAGAAGAAGCAGAAGAAGGAGAAGGAGAAGGTGAAGTCTGGAGGGTGAATCAGAAGAAGCAGAAGAAGGAGAAGGAGAAGGTGAAGTCAGGAGGGTGAATCAGAAGAAGCAGAAGAAGGAGAAGGAGAAGGTGAAGTTAGGAGGGTGAATCAGAAGAAGCAGAAAAAGGAGAAGGAGCAGGTGAAGTCAGGGGGGTGTAGCAGAAGAAGTAGAAGAAGGAGAAGGAGAAGGTGAAGTCAGGACGATGAAGCAGAAGAAGCAGAAGAAGGAGAAGGAGAAGGTGAAGCCTGGAGGGCGCAGCAGAAGAAGCAGAAGAAGGAGAATGAGAAGGTGAAGTCTGGAGTGTGAAGCAGAAGAAGCAGAAGAAGGAGAAGGAGAAGGTGAAGTCTGGAGGGCGCAGCAGAAGAAGCAGAAGAAGGAGAATGAGAAGGTGAAGTCTGGAGGGTGAATCAGAAGAAGCAGAAGAAGGAGAAGGAGAAGGTGAAGTCTGGAGGGTGAATCAGAAGAAGTAGAAGAAGGAGAAGGAGAAGGTGAAGTCTGGAGGGTGAAGCAGAAGAAGTAGAAGAAGGAGAAGGAGAAGGTGAAGTCAGGAGGGTGAATCAGAAGAAGTAGAAGAAGGAGAAGGAGAAGGTGAAGTCAGGAGGGTGAATCAGAAGAAGCAGAAGAAGGAGAAGGAGAAGGTGAAGTCTGGAGGGTGAATCAGAAGAATCAGAAGAAGGAGAAGGAGAAGGTGAAGTCTGGAGGGTGAATCAGAAGAAGCAGAAGAAAGAGAAGGAGAAGGTGAAGTCTGGAGGGTGAAGCAGAAGAAACAGAAGAAGGAGAAGGAGAAGGTGAAGACTGGAGGGTGAATCAGAAGAAGTAGAAGAAGGAGAAGGAGAAGGTGAAGTCTGGAGGGTGAATCAGAAGAAGTAGAAGAAGGAGAAGGAGAAGTTGAAGTCTGGAGGGTGAATCAGAAGAAGCAGAAGAAGGAGAAGGAGAAGGTGAAGTCTGGAGGGTGAATCAGAAGAAGCAGAAGAAGGAGAAGGAGAAGTTGAAGTCTGGAGGGTGAATCAGAAGAAGTAAACGAAGGAGAAGGAGAAGGTGAAGTCTGGAGGGTGAATCAGAAGAAGCAGAAGAAGGAGAAGGAGAAGGTGAAGTCTGGAGGGTGAATCAGAAGAAGTAGAAGAAGGAGAAGGAGAAGGTGAAGTCTGGAGGGTGAATCAGAAGAAGCAGAAGAAGGAGAAGGAGAAGGTGAAGTCTTGAGGGTGAATCAGAAGAAGCAGAAGAAGGAGAAGGAGAAGGTGAAGTCTGGAGGGTGAATCAGAAGAAGTAGAAGAAGGAGAAGGAGAAGTTGAAGTCTGGAGGGTGAAGCAGAAGAAGTAGAAGATGGAGAAGGAGAAGGTGAAGTCAGGAGGGTGAATCAGAAGAAGTAGAAGAAGGAGAAGGAGAAGGTGAAGTCAGGAGGGTGAATCAGAAGAAGCAGAAGATGGAGAAGGAGAAGGTGAAGTCTGGAGGGTGAATCAGAAGAATCAGAAGAAGGAGAAGGAGAAGGTGAAGTCTGGAGGGTGAATCAGAAGAAGCAGAGGAAGGAGAAGGAGAAGGTGAAGTCTGGAGGGTGAATCAAAAGAAGCAGAATAAGGAGAAGGAGAAGGTGAAGTCTGGAGGGTGAATCAGAAGAAGCAGAATAAGGAGAAGGAGAAGGTGAAGTCTGGAGGGTGAATCAGAAGAAGCAGAAGAAGGAGAAGGAGAAGGTGAAGTCTGGAGGGTGAATCAGAAGAAGTAGAAGAAGGAGAAGGAGAAGGTGAAGTCTGGAGGGTGAAGCAGAAGAAGTAGAAGAAGGAGAAGGAGAAGGTGAAGTCAGGAGGGTGAATCAGAAGAAGTAGAAGAAGCAGAAGGAGAAGGTGAAGTCAGGAGGGTGAATCAGAAGAAGCAGAAGAAGGAGAAGGAGAAGGTGAAGTCTGGAGGGTGAATCAGAAGAATCAGAAGAAGGAGAAGCAGAATGTGAAGTCTGGAGAGTGAATCAGAAGAAGCAGAAGAAAGAGAAGGAGAAGGTGAAGTCTGGAGGGTGAAGCAGAAGAAACAGAAGAAGGAGAAGGAGAAGGTGAAGACTGGAGGGTGAATCAGAAGAAGTAGAAGAAGGAGAAGGAGAAGGTGAAGTCTGGAGGGTGAATCAGAAGAAGTAGAAGAAGGAGAAGGAGAAGGTGAAGTCTGGAGGGTGAATCAGAAGAAGCAGAAGAAGGAGAAGGAGAAGGTGAAGTCTGGAGGGTGAATCAGAAGAAGCAGAAGAAGGAGAAGGAGAAGATGAAGTCTGGAGGGTGAATCGGAAGAAGTAGAAGAAGGAGAAGGAGAAGGTGAAGTCTGGAGGGTGAATCAGAAGAAGTAGAAGAAGGAGAAGGAGAAGTTGAAGTCTGGAGGGTGAATCAGAAGAAGCAGAAGAAGGAGAAGGAGAAGGTGAAGTCTGGAGGGTGAATCAGAAGAAGCAGAAGAAGGAGAAGGAGAAGATGAAGTCTGGAGGGTGAATCAGAAGAAGTAGAAGAAGGAGAAGGAGAAGGTGAAGTCTGGAGGGTGAATCAGAAGAAGTAGAAGAAGGAGAAGGAGAAGATGAAGTCTGGAGGGTGAATCAGAAGAAACAGAAGAAGGAGCAGGAGAAGGTGAAGTCTGGAGGGTGAATCAGAAGAAGTAGAAGAAGGAGAAGGAGAAGGTGTAGTCTGGAGGGTGAATCAGAAGAAGTAGACGAAGGAGAAGGAGAAGGTGAAGTCTGGAGGGTGAATCAGAAGAAGCAGAAGAAGGAGAAGGTGAAGTCTGGAGGGTGAATCAGAAGAAGTAGAAGAAGGAGAAGGAGAAGGTGAAGTCTGGAGGGTGAATCAGAAGAAGCAGAAGAAGGAGAAGGAGAAGGTGAAGTCTGGAGGGTGAATCAGAAGAAGCAGAAGAAGGAGATGGAGAAGGTGAAGTCAGGAGGGTGAATCAGAAGAAGTAGATGAAGGAGAAGGAGAAGGTGAAGTCTGGAGGGTGAATCAGAAGAAGCAGAAGAAGGAGATGGAGAAGGTGAAGTCTGGAGGGTGAATCAGAAGACGTAGAAGAAGGAGAAGGAGAAGGTGAAGTCTGGAGGGTGAATCAGAAGAAGCAGAAGAAGGAGAAGGAGAAGGTGAAGTCTGGAGGGTGAATCAGAAGAAGCAGAAGAAGGAGAAGGAGAAGGTGAAGTCTGGAGGGTGATTCAGAAGAAGCAGAATAAGGAGAAGGAGAAGGTGAAGTCTGGAGGGTGAATCAGAAGAAGCAGAAGAAGGAGAAGGAGAAGGTGAAGTCTGGAGGGTGAATCAGAAGAAGTAGAAGAAGGAGAAGGAGAAGGTGAAGTCTGGAGGGTGAATCAGAAGAAGTAGAAGAAGTAGAAGGAGAAGGTGAAGTCTGGAGGGTGAATCAGAAGAAGTAGAAGAAGGAGAAGGAGAAGGTGAAGTCTGGAGGGTGAAGCAGAAGAAGTAGAAGAAGGAGAAGGAGAAGGTGAAGTCAGGAGGGTGAATCAGAAGATGTAGAAGAAGGACAAGGAGAAGGTGAAGTCAGGAGGGTGAATCAGAAGAAGCAGAAGAAGGAGAAGGAGAAGGTGAAGTCTGGAGGGTGAATCAGAAGAAGTAGAAGAAGGAGAAGGAGAAGGTGAAGTCTGGAGGGTGAATCAGAAGAAGCAGAAGAAGGAGAAGGAGAAGGTGAAGTCTGGAGGGTGAATCAGAAGAAGCAGAAGAAGGAGAAGGAGAAGGTGAAGTCTGGAGGGTGAATCAGAAGAAGCAGAATAAGGAGAAGGAGAAGGTTAAGTCTGGAGGGTGAATCAGAAGAAGCAGAAGAAGGAGAAGGAGAAGGTGAAGTCTGGAGGGTGAATCAGAAGAAGTAGAAGAAGGAGAAGGAGAAGGTGAAGTCTGGAGGGTGAAGCAGAAGAAGTAGAAGAAGGAGAAGGAGAAGGTGAAGTCAGGAGGGTGAATCAGAAGAAGTAGAAGAAGGAGAAGGTGAAGGTGAAGTCAGGAGGGTGAATCAGAAGAAGCAGAAGAAGGAGATAGAGAAGGTGAAGTCTGGAGGTTGAATCAGAAGAATCAGAAGAAGGAGAAGGAGAAGGTGAAGTCTGCAGGGTGAAGCAGAAGAAGCAGAAGAAAGAGAAGGAGAAGGTGAAGTCTGGAGGGTGAAGCAGAAGAAACAGAAGAAGGAGAAGGAGAAGGTGAAGACTGGAGGGTGAATCAGAAGAAGTAGTAGAAGGAGAAGGAGAAGGTGAAGTCTGGAGGGTGAATCAGAAGAAGTAGAAGAAGGAGAAGGAGAAGGTGAAGTCTGGAGGGTGAATCAGAAGAAGCAGAAGAAGGAGAAGGAGAAGGTGAAGTCTGGAGGGTGAATCAGAAGAAGCAGAAGAAGGAGAAGGAGAAGATGAAGTCTGGAGGGTGAATCAGAAGAAGTAGAAGAAGTAGAAGGAGAAGGTGAGGTCTGGAGGGTGAATCAGAAGAAGCAGAAGAAGGAGAAGGAGAAGGTGAAGTCTGGAGGGTGAATCAGAAGAAGCAGAAGAAGGAGAAGGAGAAGGTGAAGTCTGGAGGGTGAATCAGAAGAAGCAGAAGAAGGAAAAGGAGAAGGTGAAGTCAGGAGGGTGAATCAGAAGAAGCAGAAGAAGGAGAAGGAGAAGGTGAAGTTAGGAGGGTGAATCAGAAGAAGCAGAAGAATGAGAAGGAGCAGGTGAAGTCAGGGGGGTGTAGCAGAAGAAGTAGAAGAAGGAGAAGGAGAAGGTGAAGTCAGGAGGGTGAAGCAGAAGAAGCAGAAGAAGGAGAAGGAGAAGGTGAAGCCTGGAGGGCGCAGCAGAGGAAGCAGAAGAAGGAGAAGGAGAAGGTGAAGTCTGGAGTGTGAAGCAGAAGAAGCAGAAGAAGGAGAAGGAGAAGGTGAAGTCTGGAGGGCGCAGCAGAAGAAGCAGAAGAAGGAGAATGAGAAGGTGAAGTCTGGAGGGTGAATCAGAAGAAGCAGAAGAAGGAGAAGGAGAAGGTGAAGTCTGGAGGGTGAATCAGAAGAAGTAGAAGAAGGAGAAGGAGAAGGTGAAGTCAGGAGGGTGAATCAGAAGATGTAGAAGAAGGAGAAGGAGAAGGTGAAGTCAGGAGGGTGAATCAGAAGAAGCAGAAGAAGGAGAAGGAGAAGATGAAGTCTGGAGGGTGAATCAGAAGAAGTAGAAGAAGGAGAAGGAGAAGGTGAAGTCTGGAGGGTGAATCAGAAGAAGCAGAAGAAGGAGAAGGAGAAGGTGAAGTCTGGAGGGTGAATCAGAAGAAGCAGAAGAAGGAGAAGGAGAAGGTGAAGTCTGGAGGGTGAATCAGAAGAAGCAGAATAAGGAGAAGGAGAAGGTTAAGTCTGGAGGGTGAATCAGAAGAAGCAGAAGAAGGAGAAGGAGAAGGTGAAGTCTGGAGGGTGAATCAGAAGAAGTAGAAGAAGGAGAAGGAGAAGGTGAAGTCTGGAGGGTGAAGCAGAAGAAGTAGAAGAAGGAGAAGGAGAAGGTGAAGTCTGGAGGGTGAAGCAGAAGAAGTAGAAGAAGGAGAAGGAGAAGGTGAAGTCAGGAGGGTGAATCAGAAGAAGTAGAAGAAGGAGAAGGAGAAGGTGAAGTCAGGAGGGTGAATCAGAAGAAGCAGAAGAAGGAGATAGAGAAGGTGAAGTCTGGAGGGTGAATCAGAAGAATCAGAAGAAGGAGAAGGAGAAGGTGAAGTCTGGAGGGTGAAGCAGAAGAAGCAGAAAAAAGAGAAGGAGAAGGTGAAGTCTGGAGGGTGAAGCAGAAGAAACAGAAGAAGGAGAAGGAGAAGGTGAAGACTGGAGGGTGAATCAGAAGAAGTAGAAGAAGGAGAAGGAGAAGGTGAAGTCTGGAGGGTGAATCAGAAGAAGTAGAAGAAGGAGAAGGAGAAGGTGAAGTCTGGAGGGTGAATCAGAAGAAGCAGAAGAAGGAGAAGGAGAAGGTGAATTCTGGAGGGTGAATCAGAAGAAGCAGAAGAAGGAGAAGGAGAAGATGAAGTCTGGAGGGTGAATCAGAAGAAGTAGAAGAAGGAGAAGGAGAAGGTGAGGTCTGGAGGGTGAATCAGAAGAAGCAGAAGAAGGAGAAGGAGAAGGTGAAGTCTGGAGGGTGAATCAGAAGAAGCAGAAGAAGGAGAAGGAGAAGATGAAGTCTGGAGGGTGAATCAGAAGAAGCAGAAGAAGGAGAAGGAGAAGGTGAAGTCAGGAGGGTGAATCAGAAGAAGCAGAAGAAGGAGAAGGAGAAGGTGAAGTTAGGAGGGTGAAGCAGAAGAAGCAGAAGAAGGAGAAGGAGAAGGTGAAGCCTGGAGGGCGCAGCAGAAGAAGCAGAAGAAGGAGAAGGAGAAGGTGAAGTCTGGAGTGTGAAGCAGAAGAAGCAGAAGAAGGAGAAGGAGAAGGTGAAGTCTGGAGGGCGCAGCAGAAGAAGCAGAAGAAGGAGAATGAGAAGGTGAAGTCTGGAGGGTGAATCAGAAGAAGCAGAAGAAGGAGAAGGAGAAGATGAAGTCTGGAGGGTGAATCGGAAGAAGTAGAAGAAGGAGAAGGAGAAGGTGAAGTCTGGTGGGTGAATCAGAAGAAGTAGAAGAAGGAGAAGGAGAAGTTGAAGTCTGGAGGGTGAATCAGAAGAAGCAGAAGAAGGAGAAGGAGAAGGTGAAGTCTGGAGGGTGAATCAGAAGAAGCAGAAGAAGGAGAAGGAGAAGATGAAGTCTGGAGGGTGAATCAGAAGAAGTAGAAGAAGGAGAAGGAGAAGGTGAAGTCTGGAGGGTGAATCAGAAGAAGTAGAAGAAGGAGAAGGAGAAGATGAAGTCTGGAGGGTGAATCAGAAGAAACAGAAGAAGGAGAAGGAGAAGGTGAAGTCTGGAGGGTGAATCAGAAGAAGCAGAATAAGGAGAAGGAGAAGGTTAAGTCTGGAGGGTGAATCAGAAGAAGCAGAAGAAGGAGAAGGAGAAGGTGAAGTCTGGAGGGTGAATCAGAAGAAGTAGAAGAAGGAGAAGGAGAAGGTGAAGTCTGGAGGTTGAAGCAGAAGAAGTAGAAGAAGGAGAAGGAGAAGGTGAAGTCAGGAGGGTGAATCAGAAGAAGTACAAGAAGGAGAAGGAGAAGGTGAAGTCAGGAGGGTGAATCAGAAGAAGCAGAAGAAGGAGATAGAGAAGGTGAAGTCTGGAGGGTGAATCAGAAGAATCAGAAGAAGGAGCAGGAGAAGGTGAAGTCTGGAGGGTGAAGCAGAAGAAGCAGAAGAAAGAGAAGGAGAAGGTGAAGTCTGGAGGGTGAAGCAGAAGAAACAGAAGAAGGAGAAGGAGAAGGTGAAGACTGGAGGGTGAATCAGAAGAAGTAGAAGAAGGAGAAGGAGAAGGTGAAGTCTGGAGGGTGAATCAGAAGAAGTAGAAGAAGGAGAAGGAGAAGGTGAAGTCTGGAGGGTGAATCAGAAGAAGCAGAAGAAGGAGAAGGAGAAGGTGAAGTCTGGAGGGTGAATCAGAAGAAGCAGAAGAAGGAGAAGGAGAAGATGAAGTCTGGAGGGTGAATCAGAAGAAGTAGAAGAAGGAGAAGGAGAAGGTGAGGTCTGGAGGGTGAATCAGAAGAAGCAGAAGAAGGAGAAGGAGAAGGTGAAGTCTGGAGGGTGAATCAGAAGAAGCAGAAGAAGGAGAAGGAGAAGGTGAAGTCTGGAAGGTGAATCAGAAGAAGCAGAAGAAGGAGAAGGAGAAGGTGAAGTCAGGAGGGTGAATCAGAAGAAGCAGAATAAGGAGCAGGAGAAGGTGAAGTTAGGAGGGTGAATCAGAAGAAGCAGAAGAAGGAGAAGGAGCAGGTGAAGTCAGGGGGGTGTAGCAGAAGAAGTAGAAGAAGGAGAAGGAGAAGGTGAAGTCAGGACGGTGAAGCAGAAGAAGCAGAAGAAGGAGAAGGAGAAGGTGAAGCCTGGAGGGCGCAGCAGAAGAAGCAGAAGAAGGAGTAGGAGAAGGTGAAGTCTGGAGTGTGAAGCAGAAGAAGCAGAAGAAGGAGAAGGCGAAGGTGAAGTCTGGAGGGCGCAGCAGAAGAAGCAGAAGAAGGAGAATGAGAAGGTGAAGTCTGGAGGGTGAATCAGAAGAAGCAGAAGAAGGAGAAGGAGAAGGTGAAGTCTGGAGGTTGAATCAGAAGAAGTAGAAGAAGGAGAAGGAGAAGGTGAAGTCTGGAGGGTGAAGCAGAAGAAGTAGAAGAAGGAGAAGGAGAAGGTGAAGTCAGGAGGGTGAATCAGAAGAAGTAGAAGAAGGAGAAGGAGAAGGTGAAGTCAGGAGGGTGAATCAGAAGAAGCAGAAGAAGGAGAAGGAGAAGGTGAAGTCTGGAGGGTGAATCAGAAGAATCAGAAGAAGGAGAAGGAGAAGGTGAAGTCTGGAGGGTGAATCAGAAGAAGCAGAAGAAAGAGAAGGAGAAGGTGAAGTCTGGAGGGTGAAGCAGAAGAAACAGAAGAAGGAGAAGGAGAAGGTGAAGACTGGAGGGTGAATCAGAAGAAGTAGAAGAAGGAGAAGGAGAAGGTGAAGTCTGGAGGGTGAATCAGAAGAAGTAGAAGAAGGAGAAGGAGAAGTTGAAGTCTGGAGGGTGAATCAGAAGAAGCAGAAGAAGGAGAAGGAGAAGGTGAAGTCTGAAGGGTGAATCAGAAGAAGCAGAAGAAGGAGAAGGAGAAGATGAAGTCTGGAGGGTGAATCAGAAGAAGTAGAAGAAGGAGAAGGAGAAGGTGAAGTCTGGAGGGTGAATCAGAAGAAGCAGAAGAAGGAGAAGGAGAAGGTGAAGTCTGGAGGGTGAATCAGAAGAAGCAGAAGAAGGAGAAGGAGAAGATGAAGTCTGGAGGGTGAATCAGAAGAAACAGAAGAAGGAGAAGGAGAAGGTGAAGTCTGGAGGGTGAATCAGAAGAAGTAGAAGAAGGAGAAGGAGAAGGTGTAGTCTGGAGGGTGAATCAGAAGAAGTAGACGAAGGAGAAGGAGAAGGTGAAGTCTGGAGGGTGAATCAGAAGAAGCAGAAGAAGGAGAAGGAGAAGGTGAAGTCTGGAGGGTGAATCAGATGAAGTAGAAGAAGGAGAAGGAGAAGGTGAAGTCTGGAGGGTGAATCAGAAGAAGCAGAAGAAGGAGAAGGAGAAGGTGAAGTCTGGAGGGTGAATCAGAAGAAGCAGAAGAAGGAGAAGGAGAAGGTGAAGTCTGGAGGGTGAATCAGAAGAAGTAGAAGAAGGAGAAGGAGAAGTTGAAGTCTGGAGGGTGAAGCAGAGGAAGTAGAAGATGGAGAAGGAGAAGGTGAAGTCAGGAGGGTGAATCAGAAGAAGTAGAAGAAGGAGAAGGAGAAGGTGAAGTCAGGAGGGTGAATCAGAAGAAGCAGAAGATGGAGAAGGAGAAGGTGAAGTCTGGAGGGTGAATCAGAAGAATCAGAAGAAGGAGAAGGAGAAGGTGAAGTCTGGAGGGTGAATCAGAAGAAGCAGAGGAAGGAGAAGGAGAAGGTGAAGTCTGGACGGTGAATCAGAAGAAGCAGAATAAGGAGAAGGAGAAGGTGAAGTCTGGAGGGTGAATCAGAAGAAGCAGAATAAGGAGAAGGAGAAGGTGAAGTCTGGAGGGTGAATCAGAAGAAGCAGAAGAAGGAGAAGGAGAAGGTGAAGTCTGGAGGGTGAATCAGAAGAAGCAGAAGAAGGAGAAGGAGAAGGTGAAGTCTGGAGGGTGAAGCAGAAGAAGGAGAAGAAGGAGAAGGAGAAGGTGAAGTCAGGAGGGTGAATCAGAAGAAGTAGAAGAAGGAGAAGGAGAAGGTGAAGTCAGGAGGGTGAATCAGAAGAAGCAGAAGAAGGAGAAGGAGAAGGTGAAGTCTGGAGGGTGAATCAGAAGAATCAGAAGAAGGAGAAGGAGAAGGTGAAGTCTGGAGGGTGAATCAGAAGAAGCAGAAGAAAGAGAAGGAGAAGGTGAAGTCTGGAGGGTGAAGCAGAAGAAACAGAAGAAGGAGAAGGAGAAGGTGAAGACTGGAGGGTGAATCAGAAGAAATAGAAGAAGGAGAAGGAGAAGGTGAAGTCTGGAGGGTGAATCAGAAGAAGTAGAAGAAGGAGAAGGAGAAGGTGAAGTCTGGAGGGTGAATCAGAAGAAGCAGAAGAAGGAGAAGGAGAAGGTGAAGTCTGGAGGGTGAATCAGAAGAAGCAGAAGAAGGAGAAGGAGAAGATGAAGTCTGGAGGGTGAATCGGAAGAAGTAGAAGAAGGAGAAGGAGAAGGTGAAGTCTGGTGGGTGAATCAGAAGAAGTAGAAGAAGGAGAAGGAGAAGTTGAAGTCTGGAGGGTGAATCAGAAGAAGCAGAAGAAGGAGAAGGAGAAGGTGAAGTCTGGAGGGTGAATCAGAAGAAGCAGAAGAAGGAGAAGGAGAAGATGAAGTCTGGAGGGTGAATCAGAAGAAGTAGAAGAAGGAGAAGGAGAAGGTGAAGTCTGGAGGGTGAATCAGAAGAAGTAGAAGAAGGAGAAGGAGAAGATGAAGTCTGGAGGGTGAATCAGAAGAAACAGAAGAAGGAGAAGGAGAAGGTGAAGTCTGGAGGGTGAATCAGAAGAAGCAGAATAAGGAGAAGGAGAAGGTTAAGTCTGGAGGGTGAATCAGAAGAAGCAGAAGAAGGAGAAGGAGAAGGTGAAGTCTGGAGGGTGAATCAGAAGAAGTAGAAGAAGGAGAAGGAGAAGGTGAAGTCTGGAGGTTGAAGCAGAAGAAGTAGAAGAAGGAGAAGGAGAAGGTGAAGTCAGGAGGGTGAATCAGAAGAAGTACAAGAAGGAGAAGGAGAAGGTGAAGTCAGGAGGGTGAATCAGAAGAAGCAGAAGAAGGAGATAGAGAAGGTGAAGTCTGGAGGGTGAATCAGAAGAATCAGAAGAAGGAGCAGGAGAAGGTGAAGTCTGGAGGGTGAAGCAGAAGAAGCAGAAGAAAGAGAAGGAGAAGGTGAAGTCTGGAGGGTGAAGCAGAAGAAACAGAAGAAGGAGAAGGAGAAGGTGAAGACTGGAGGGTGAATCAGAAGAAGTAGAAGAAGGAGAAGGAGAAGGTGAAGTCTGGAGGGTGAATCAGAAGAAGTAGAAGAAGGAGAAGGAGAAGGTGAAGTCTGGAGGGTGAATCAGAAGAAGCAGAAGAAGGAGAAGGAGAAGGTGAAGTCTGGAGGGTGAATCAGAAGAAGCAGAAGAAGGAGAAGGAGAAGATGAAGTCTGGAGGGTGAATCAGAAGAAGTAGAAGAAGGAGAAGGAGAAGGTGAGGTCTGGAGGGTGAATCAGAAGAAGCAGAAGAAGGAGAAGGAGAAGGTGAAGTCTGGAGGGTGAATCAGAAGAAGCAGAAGAAGGAGAAGGAGAAGGTGAAGTCTGGAAGGTGAATCAGAAGAAGCAGAAGAAGGAGAAGGAGAAGGTGAAGTCAGGAGGGTGAATCAGAAGAAGCAGAATAAGGAGAAGGAGAAGCTGAAGTTAGGAGGGTGAATCAGAAGAAGCAGAAGAAGGAGAAGGAGCAGGTGAAGTCAGGGGGGTGTAGCAGAAGAAGTAGAAGAAAGGAGAAGGAGAAGGTGAAGTCAGGACGGTGAAGCAGAAGAAGCAGAAGAAGGAGAAGGAGAAGGTGAAGCCTGGAGGGCGCAGCAGAAGAAGCAGAAGAAGGAGTAGGAGAAGGTGAAGTCTGGAGTGTGAAGCAGAAGAAGCAGAAGAAGGAGAAGGAGAAGGTGAAGTCTGGAGGGCGCAGCAGAAGAAGCAGAAGAAGGAGAATGAGAAGGTGAAGTCTGGAGGGTGAATCAGAAGAAGCAGAAGAAGGAGAAGGAGAAGGTGAAGTCTGGAGGTTGAATCAGAAGAAGTAGAAGAAGGAGAAGGAGAAGGTGAAGTCTGGAGGGTGAAGCAGAAGAAGTAGAAGAAGGAGAAGGAGAAGGTGAAGTCAGGAGGGTGAATCAGAAGAAGTAGAAGAAGGAGAAGGAGAAGGTGAGGTCTGGAGGGTGAATCAGAAGAAGCAGAAGAAGGAGAAGGAGAAGGTGAAGTCTGGAGGGTGAATCAGAAGAAGCAGAAGAAGGAGAAGGAGAAGGTGAAGTCTGGAAGGTGAATCAGAAGAAGCAGAAGAAGGAGAAGGAGAAGGTGAAGTCAGGAGGGTGAATCAGAAGAAGCAGAATAAGGAGAAGGAGAAGGTGAAGTTAGGAGGGTGAATCAGAAGAAGCAGAAGAAGGAGAAGGAGCAGGTGAAGTCAGGGGGGTGTAGCAGAAGAAGTAGAAGAAGGAGAAGGAGAAGGTGAAGTCAGGACGGTGAAGCAGAAGAAGCTGAAGAAGGAGAAGGAGAAGGTGAAGCCTGGAGGGCGCAGCAGAAGAAGCAGAAGAAGGAGTAGTAGAAGGTGAAGTCTGGAGTGTGAAGCAGAAGAAGCAGAAGAAGGAGAAGGAGAAGGTGAAGTCTGAGGGCGCAGCAGAAGAAGCAGAAGAAGAGAATGAGAAGGTGAAGTCTGGAGGGTGAATCAGAAGAAGCAGAAGAAGGAGAAGGAGAAGGTGAAGTCTGGAGGTTGAATCAGAAGAAGTAGAAGAAGGAGAAGGAGAAGGTGAAGTCTGGAGGGTGAAGCAGAAGAAGTAGAAGAAGGAGAAGGAGAAGGTGAAGTCAGGAGGGTGAATCAGAAGAAGTAGAAGAAGGAGAAGGAGAAGGTGAAGTCAGGAGGGTGAATCAGAAGAAGCAGAAGAAGGAGAAGAGAAGGTGAAGTCTGGAGGGTGAATCAGAAGAATCAGAGAAGGAGAAGGAGAAGGTGAAGTCTGGAGGGTGAATCAGAAGAAGCAGAAGAAAGAGAAGGAGAAGGTGAAGTCTGGAGGGTGAAGCAGAAGAAACAGAAGAAGGAGAAGGAGAAGGTGAAGACTGGAGGGTGAATCAGAAGAAGTAGAAGAAGGAGAAGGAGAAGTGAAGTCTGGAGGGTGAATCAGAAGAAGTAGTTGAAGGAGAAGGAGAAGATGAAGTCTGGAGGGTGAATCAGAAGAAACAGAAGAAGGAGAAGGAGAAGGTGAAGTCTGGAGGGTGAATCAGAAGAAGTAGAAGAAGGAGAAGGAGAAGGTGTAGTCTGGAGGGTGAATCAGAAGAAGTAGACGAAGGAGAAGGAGAAGGTGAAGTCTGGAGGGTGAATCAGAAGAAGCAGAAGAAGGAGAAGGAGAAGGTGAAGTCTGGAGGGTGAATCAGATGAAGTAGAAGAAGGAGAAGGAGAAGGTGAAGTCTGGAGGGTGAATCAGAAGAAGCAGAAGAAGGAGAAGGAGAAGGTGAAGTCTGGAGGGTGAATCAGAAGAAGCAGAAGAAGGAGAAGGAGAAGTTGAAGTCTGGAGGGTGAAGCAGAGGAAGTAGAAGATGGAGAAGGAGAAGGTGAAGTCAGGAGGGTGAATCAGAAGAAGTAGAAGAAGGAGAAGGAGAAGGTGAAGTCAGGAGGGTGAAGCAGAAGAAGCAGAAGATGGAGAAGGAGAAGGTGAAGTCTGGAGGGTGAATCAGAAGAATCAGAAGAAGGAGAAGGAGAAGGTGAAGTCTGGAGGGTGAATCAGAAGAAGCAGAGGAAGGAGAAGGAGAAGGTGAAGTCTGGAGGGGTGAATCAGAAGAAGCAGAATAAGGAGAAGGAGAAGGTGAAGTCTGGAGGGTGAATCAGAAGAAGCAGAATAAGGAGAAGGAGAAGGTGAAGTCTGGAGGGTGAATCAGAAGAAGCAGAAGAAGGAGAAGGAGAAGGTGAAAGTCTGGAGGGTGAATCAGAAGAAGCAGAAGAAGGAGAAGGAGAAGGTGAAGTCTGAGGGTGAAGCAGAAGAAGGAGAAGAAGGAGAAGGAGAAGGTGAAGTCAGGAGGGTGAATCAGAAGAAGTAGAAGAAGGAGAAGGAGAAGGTGAAGTCAGGAGGGTGAATCAGAAGAAGCAGAAGAAGGAGAAGGAGAAGGTGAAGTCTGGAGGGTGAATCAGAATAAGCAGAAGAAGGAGAAGGAGAAGGTGAAGTCTGGAGGGTGAATCAGAAGAAGCAGAAGAAAGAGAAGGAGAAGGTGAAGTCTGGAGGGTGAAGCAGAAGAAACAGAAGAAGGAGAAGGAGAAGGTGAAGAATGGAGGGTGAATCAGAAGAAGTAGAAGAAGGAGAAGGAGAAGGTGAAGTCTGGAGGGTGAATCAGAAGAAGTAGAAGAAGGAGAAGGAGAAGGTGAAGTCTGGAGGGTGAATCAGAAGAAGGCAGAAGAAGGAGAAGGAGAAGGTGAAGTCTGGAGGGTGAATCAGAGGAAGCAGAAGAAGGAGAAGGAGAAGATGAAGTCTGGAGGGTGAATCGGAAGAAGTAGAAGAAGGAGAAGGAGAAGGTGAAGTCTGGTGGGTGAATCAGAAGAAGTAGAAGAAGGAGAAGGAGAAGTTGAAGTCTGGAGGGTGAATCAGAAGAAGCAGAAGAAGGAGAAGGAGAAGGTGAAGTCTGGAGGGTGAATCAGAAGAAGCAGAAGAAGGAGAAGGAGAAGATGAAGTCTGGAGGGTGAATCAGAAGAAGTAGAAGAAGGAGAAGGAGAAGGTGAAGTCTGGAGGGTGAATCAGAAGAAGTAGAAGAAGGAGAAGGAGAAGATGAAGTCTGGAGGGTGAATCAGAAGAAACAGAAGAAGGAGAAGGAGAAGGTGAAGTCTGGAGGGTGAATCAGAAGAAGAAGAAGAAGGAGAAGGAGAAGGTGTAGTCTGGAGGGTGAATCAGAAGAAGTAGACGAAGGAGAAGGAGAAGGTGAAGTCTGGAGGGTGAATCAGAAGAAGCAGAAGAAGGAGAAGGAGAAGGTGAAGTCTGGAGGGTGAATCAGAAGAAGTAGAAGAAGGAGAAGGAGAAGGTGAAGTCTGGAGGGTGAATCAGAAGAAGCAGAAGAAGGAGAAGGAGAAGGTGAAGTCTGGAGGGTGAATCAGAAGAAGCAGAAGAAGGAGAAGGTGAAGTCTGGAGGGTGAATCAGAAGAAGTAGAAGAAGGAGAAGGAGAAGTTGAAGTTTGGAGGGTGAAGCAGAAGAAGTAGAAGAAGGAGAAGGAGAAGGTGAAGTCAGGAGGGTGAATCAGAAGAAGTAGAAGAAGGAGAAGGAGAAGGTGAAGTCAGGAGGGTGAATCAGAAGAAGCAGAAGAAGGAGATAGAGAAGGTGAAGTCTGGAGGGTGAATCAGAAGAATCAGAAGAAGGAGAAGGAGAAGGTGAAGTCTGGAGGGTGAAGCAGAAGAAGCAGAAGAAAGAGAAGGAGAAGGTGACGTCTGGAGGGTGAAGCAGAAGAAACAGAAGAAGGAGAAGGAGAAGGTGAAGACTGGAGGGTGAATCAGAAGAAGTAGAAGAAGGAGAAGGAGAAGGTGAAGTCTGGAGGGTGGATCAGAAGAAGTAGAAGAAGGAGAAGGTGAAGTCTGGAGGGTGAATCAGAAGAAGCAGAAGAAGGAGAAGGAGAAGGTGAAGACTGGAGGGTGAATCAGAAGAAGCAGAAGAAGGAGAAGGAGAAGATGAAGTCTGGAGGGTGAATCAGAAGAAGTAGAAGAAGGAGAAGGAGAAGGTGAGGTCTGGAGGGTGAATCAGAAGAAGCAGAAGAAGGAGAAGGAGAAGGTGAAGTCTGGAGGGTGAATCAGAAGAAGCAGAAGAAGGAGAAGGAGAAGGTGAAGTCTGGAGGGTGAATCAGAAGAAGCAGAAGAAGGAGAAGGAGAAGGTGAAGTCAGGAGGGTGAATCAGAAGAAGCAGAAGAAGGAGAAGGAGAAGGTGAAGTTAGGAGGGTGAATCAGAAGAAGCAGAAGAAGGAGAAGGAGCAGGTGAAGTCAGGGGGGTGTAGCAGAAGAAGTAGAAGAAGGAGAAGGAGAAGGTGAAGTCAGGACGGTGAAGCAGAAGAAGCAGAAGAAGGAGAAGGAGAAGGTGAAGCCTGGAGGGCGCAGCAGAAGAAGCAGAAGAAGGAGAAGGAGAAGGTGAAGTCTGGAGTGTGAAGCAGAAGAAGCAGAAGAAGGAGAAGGAGAAGGTGAAGTCTGGAGGGCGCAGCAGAAGAAGCAGAAGAAGGAGAATGAGAAGGTGAAGTCTGGAGGGTGAATCAGAAGAAGCAGAAGAAGGAGAAGGAGAAGGTGAAGTCAGGAGGGTGAATCAGAAGAAGCAGAAGAAGGAGAAGGAGAAGGTGAAGTTAGGAGGGTGAATCAGAAGAAGCAGAAGAAGGAGAAGGAGCAGGTGAAGTCAGGGGGGTGTAGCAGAAGAAGTAGAAGAAGGAGAAGGAGAAGGTGAAGTCAGGACGGCGAAGCAGAAGAAGCAGAAGAAGGAGAAGGAGAAGGTGAAGCCTGGAGGGCGCAGCAGAAGAAGCAGAAGAAGGAGAAGGAGAAGGTGAAGTCTGGAGTGTGAAGCAGAAGAAGCAGAAGAAGGAGAAGGAGAAGGTGAAGTCTGGAGGGCGCAGCAGAAGAAGCAGAAGAAGGAGAATGAGAAGGTGAAGTCTGGAGGGTGAATCAGAAGAAGCAGAAGAAGGAGAAGGAGAAGGTGAAGTCTGGAGGTTGAATCAGAAGAAGTAGAAGAAGGAGAAGGAGAAGGTGAAGTCTGCAGGGTGAAGCAGAAGAAGTAGAAGAAGGAGAAGGAGAAGGTGAAGTCAGGAGGGTGAATCAGAAGAAGTAGAAGAAGGAGAAGGAGAAGGTGAAGTCAGGAGGGTGAATCAGAAGAAGCAGAAGAAGGAGAAGGAGAAGGTGAAGTCTGGAGGGTGAATCAGAAGAATCAGAAGAAGGAGAAGGAGAAGGTGAAGTCTGGAGGGTGAATCAGAAGAAGCAGAAGAAAGAGAAGGAGAAGGTGAAGTCTGGAGGGGGAAGCAGAAGAAACAGAAGAAGGAGAAGGAGAAGGTGAAGACTGGAGGGTGAATCAGAAGAAGTAGAAGAAGGAGAAGGAAAAGGTGAAGTCTGGAGGGTGAATCAGAAGAAGTAGAAGAAGGAGAAGGAGAAGTTGAAGTCTGGAGGGTGAATCAGAAGAAGCAGAAGAAGGAGAAGGAGAAGGTGAAGTCTGGAGGGTGAATCAGAAGAAGCAGAAGAAGGAGAAGGAGAAGATGAAGTCTGGAGGGTGAATCAGAAGAAGTAGAAGAAGGAAAAGGAGAAGGTGAAGCCTGGAGGGTGAATCAGAAGAAGTAGAAGAAGGAGAAGGAGAACATGAAGTCTGGAGGGTGAATCAGAAGAAACAGAAGAAGGAGAAGGAGAAGGTGAAGTCTGGAGGGTGAATCAGAAGAAGTAGAAGAAGGAGAAGGAGAAGGTGTAGTCTGGAGGGTGAATCAGAAGAAGTAGACGAAGGAGAAGGAGAAGGTGAAGTCTGGAGGGTGAATCAGAAGAAGCAGAAGAAGGAGAAGGAGAAGGTGAAGTCAGGAGGGTGAATCAGATGAAGTAGAAGAAGGAGAAGGAGAAGGTGAAGTCTGGAGGGTGAATCGGAAGAAGCAGAAGAAGGAGAAGGAGAAGGTGAAGTCTGGAGGGTGAATCAGAAGAAGCAGAAGAAGGAGAAGGAGAAGGTGAAGTCTGGAGGGTGAATCAGAAGAAGTAGAAGAAGGAGAAGGAGAAGTTGAAGTCTGGAGGGTGAAGCAGAGGAAGTAGAAGATGGAGAAGGAGAAGGTGAAGTCAGGAGGGTGAATCAGAAGATGTAGAAGAAGGAGAAGGAGAAGGTGAAGTCAGGAGGGTGAATCAGAAGAAGCAGAAGAAGGAGAATGAGAAGGTGAAGTCTGGAGGGTGAATCAGAAGAAGTAGAAGAAGGAGAAGGAGAAGGTGAAGTCTGGAGGGTGAATCAGAAGAAGCAGAAGAAGGAGAAGGAGAAGGTGAAGTCTGGAGGGTGAATCAGAAGAAGCAGAAGAAGGAGAAGGAGAAGGTGAAGTCTGGAGGGTGAATCAGAAGAAGCAGAATAAGGAGAAGGAGAAGGTTAAGTCTGGAGGGTGAATCAGAAGAAGCAGAAGAAGGAGAAGGAGAAGGTGAAGTCTGGAGGGTGAATCAGAAGAAGTAGAAGAAGGAGCAGGAGAAGGTGAAGTCTGGAGGGTGAAGCAGAAGAAGTAGAAGAAGGAGAAGGAGAAGGTGAAGTCAGGAGGGTGAATCAGAAGAAGTAGAAGAAGGAGAAGGAGAAGGTGAAGTTAGGAGGGTGAATCAGAAGAAGCAGAAGAAGGAGAAGGAGCAGGTGAAGTCAGGGGGGTGTAGCAGAAGAAGTAGAAGAAGGAGAAGGAGAAGGTGAAGTCAGGACGGCGAAGCAGAAGAAGCAGAAGAAGGAGAAGGAGAAGGTGAAGCCTGGAGGGCGCAGCAGAAGAAGCAGAAGAAGGAGAAGGAGAAGGTGAAGTCTGGAGTGTGAAGCAGAAGAAGCAGAAGAAGGAGAAGGAGAAGGTGAAGTCTGGAGGGCGCAGCAGAAGAAGCAGAAGAAGGAGAATGAGAAGGTGAAGTCTGGAGGGTGAATCAGAAGAAGCAGAAGAAGGAGAAGGAGAAGGTGAAGTCTGGAGGTTGAATCAGAAGAAGTAGAAGAAGGAGAAGGAGAAGGTGAAGTCTGCAGGGTGAAGCAGAAGAAGTAGAAGAAGGAGAAGGAGAAGGTGAAGTCAGGAGGGTGAATCAGAAGAAGTAGAAGAAGGAGAAGGAGAAGGTGAAGTCAGGAGGGTGAATCAGAAGAAGCAGAAGAAGGAGAAGGAGAAGGTGAAGTCTGGAGGGTGAATCAGAAGAATCAGAAGAAGGAGAAGGAGAAGGTGAAGTCTGGAGGGTGAATCAGAAGAAGCAGAAGAAAGAGAAGGAGAAGGTGAAGTCTGGAGGGGGAAGCAGAAGAAACAGAAGAAGGAGAAGGAGAAGGTGAAGACTGGAGGGTGAATCAGAAGAAGTAGAAGAAGGAGAAGGAAAAGGTGAAGTCTGGAGGGTGAATCAGAAGAAGTAGAAGAAGGAGAAGGAGAAGTTGAAGTCTGGAGGGTGAATCAGAAGAAGCAGAAGAAGGAGAAGGAGAAGGTGAAGTCTGGAGGGTGAATCAGAAGAAGCAGAAGAAGGAGAAGGAGAAGATGAAGTCTGGAGGGTGAATCAGAAGAAGTAGAAGAAGGAAAAGGAGAAGGTGAAGTCTGGAGGGTGAATCAGAAGAAGTAGAAGAAGGAGAAGGAGAACATGAAGTCTGGAGGGTGAATCAGAAGAAACAGAAGAAGGAGAAGGAGAAGGTGAAGTCTGGAGGGTGAATCAGAAGAAGTAGAAGAAGGAGAAGGAGAAGGTGTAGTCTGGAGGGTGAATCAGAAGAAGTAGACGAAGGAGAAGGAGAAGGTGAAGTCTGGAGGGTGAATCAGAAGAAGCAGAAGAAGGAGAAGGAGAAGGTGAAGTCTGGAGGGTGAATCAGATGAAGTAGAAGAAGGAGAAGGAGAAGGTGAAGTCTGGAGGGTGAATCGGAAGAAGCAGAAGAAGGAGAAGGAGAAGGTGAAGTCTGGAGGGTGAATCAGAAGAAGCAGAAGAAGGAGAAGGAGAAGGTGAAGTCTGGAGGGTGAATCAGAAGAAGTAGAAGAAGGAGAAGGAGAAGTTGAAGTCTGGAGGGTGAAGCAGAGGAAGTAGAAGATGGAGAAGGAGAAGGTGAAGTCTGGAGGGTGAATCAGAAGATGTAGAAGAAGGAGAAGGAGAAGGTGAAGTCAGGAGGGTGAATCAGAAGAAGCAGAAGAAGGAGAAGGAGAAGGTGAAGTCTGGAGGGTGAATCAGAAGAAGTAGAAGAAGGAGAAGGAGAAGGTGAAGTCTGGAGGGTGAATCAGAAGAAGCAGAAGAAGGAGAAGGAGAAGGTGAAGTCTGGAGGGTGAATCAGAAGAAGCAGAAGAAGGAGAAGGAGAAGGTGAAGTCTGGAGGGTGAATCAGAAGAAGCAGAATAAGGAGAAGGAGAAGGTTAAGTCTGGAGGGTGAGTCAGAAGAAGCAGAAGAAGGAGAAGGAGAAGGTGAAGTCTGGAGGGTGAATCAGAAGAAGTAGAAGAAGGAGAAGGAGAAGGTGAAGTCTGGAGGGTGAAGCAGAAGAAGTAGAAGAAGTAGAAGGAGAAGGTGAAGTCAGGAGGGTGAATCAGAAGAAGTAGAAGAAGGAGAAGGAGAAGGTGAAGTCAGGAGGGTGAATCAGAAGAAGCAGAAGAAGGAGATAGAGAAGGTGAAGTCTGGAGGGTGAATCAGAAGAATCAGAAGAAGGAGAAGGAGAAGGTGAAGTCTGGAGGGTGAATCAGAAGAAGTAGAAGAAGGAGAAGGAGAAGGTGAAGTCTGGAGGGTGAATCAGAAGAAGCAGAAGAAGGAGAAGGAGAAGATGAAGTCTGGAGGGTGAATCAGAAGAAGTAGAAGAAGGAAAAGGAGAAGGTGAAGTCTGGAGGGTGAATCAGAAGAAGTAGAAGAAGGAGAAGGAGAACATGAAGTCTGGAGGGTGAATCAGAAGAAACAGAAGAAGGAGAAGGAGAAGGTGAAGTCTGGAGGGTGAATCAGAAGAAGTAGAAGAAGGAGAAGGAGAAGGTGTAGTCTGGAGGGTGAATCAGAAGAAGTAGACGAAGGAGAAGGAGAAGGTGAAGTCTGGAGGGTGAATCAGAAGAAGCAGAAGAAGGAGAAGGAGAAGGTGAAGTCTGGAGGGTGAATCAGATGAAGTAGAAGAAGGAGAAGGAGAAGGTGAAGTCTGGAGGGTGAATCGGAAGAAGCAGAAGAAGGAGAAGGAGAAGGTGAAGTCTGGAGGGTGAATCAGAAGAAGCAGAAGAAGGAGAAGGAGAAGGTGAAGTCTGGAGGGTGAATCAGAAGAAGTAGAAGAAGGAGAAGGAGAAGTTGAAGTCTGGAGGGTGAAGCAGAGGAAGTAGAAGATGGAGAAGGAGAAGGTGAAGTCTGGAGGGTGAATCAGAAGATGTAGAAGAAGGAGAAGGAGAAGGTGAAGTCAGGAGGGTGAATCAGAAGAAGCAGAAGAAGGAGAAGGAGAAGGTGAAGTCTGGAGGGTGAATCAGAAGAAGTAGAAGAAGGAGAAGGAGAAGGTGAAGTCTGGAGGGTGAATCAGAAGAAGCAGAAGAAGGAGAAGGAGAAGGTGAAGTCTGGAGGGTGAATCAGAAGAAGCAGAAGAAGGAGAAGGAGAAGGTGAAGTCTGGAGGGTGAATCAGAAGAAGCAGAATAAGGAGAAGGAGAAGGTTAAGTCTGGAGGGTGAATCAGAAGAAGCAGAAGAAGGAGAAGGAGAAGGTGAAGTCTGGAGGGTGAATCAGAAGAAGTAGAAGAAGGAGAAGGAGAAGGTGAAGTCTGGAGGGTGAAGCAGAAGAAGTAGAAGAAGGAGAAGGAGAAGGTGAAGTCAGGAGGGTGAATCAGAAGAAGTAGAAGAAGGAGAAGGAGAAGGTGAAGTCAGGAGGGTGAATCAGAAGAAGCAGAAGAAGGAGATAGAGAAGGTGAAGTCTGGAGGGTGAATCAGAAGAATCAGAAGAAGGAGAAGGAGAAGGTGAAGTCTGGAGGGTGAATCAGAAGAAGTAGAAGAAGGAGAAGGAGAAGGTGAAGTCTGGAGGGTGAATCAGAAGAAGCAGAAGAAGGAGAAGGAGCAGGTGAAGTCAGGGGGTGTAGCAGAAGAAGTAGAAGAAGGAGAAGGAGAAGGTGAAGTCAGGACGGTGAAGCAGAAGAAGCAGAAGAAGGAGAAGGAGAAGGTGAAGCCTGGAGGGCGCAGCAGAAGAAGCAGAAGAAGGAGTAGGAGAAGGTGAAGTCTGGAGTGTGAAGCAGAAGAAGCAGAAGAAGGAGAAGGAGAAGGTGAAGTCTGGAGAGCGCAGCAGAAGAAGCAGAAGAAGGAGAATGAGAAGGTGAAGTCTGGAGGGTGAATCAGAAGAAGCAGAAGAAGGAGAAGGAGAAGGTGAAGTCTGGAGGTTGAATCAGAAGAAGTAGAAGAAGGAGAAGGAGAAGGTGAAGTCTGGAGGGTGAAGCAGAAGCAGTAGAAGAAGGAGAAGGAGAAGGTGAAGTCAGGACGGTGAATCAGAAGAAGTAGAAGAAGGAGAAGGAGAAGGTGAAGTCAGGAGGGTGAATCAGAAGAAGCAGAAGAAGGAGAAGGAGAAGGTGAAGTCTGGAGGGTGAATCAGAAGAATCAGAAGAAGGAGAAGGAGAAGGTGAAGTCTGGAGGGTGAATCAGAAGAAGCAGAAGAAAGAGAAGGAGAAGGTGAAGTCTGGAGGGTGAAGCAGAAGAAACAGAAGAAGGAGAAGGAGAAGGTGAAGACTGGAGGGTGAATCAGAAGAAGTAGAAGAAGGAGAAGGAGAAGGTGAAGTCTGGAGGGTGAATCAGAAGAAGTAGAAGAAGGAGAAGGAGAAGTTGAAGTCTGGAGGGTGAATCAGAAGAAGCAGAAGAAGGAGAAGTAGAAGGTGAAGTCTGGAGGGTGAATCAGAAGAAGCAGAAGAAGGAGAAGGAGAAGATGAAGTCTGGAGGGTGAATCAGAAGAAGTAGAAGAAGGAGAAGGAGAAGGTGAAGTCAGGAGGGTGAATCAGAAGAAGTAGTTGAAGGAGAAGGAGAAGATGAAGTCTGGAGGGTGAATCAGAAGAAACAGAAGAAGGAGAAGGAGAAGGTGAAGTCTGGAGGGTGAATCAGAAGAAGTAGAAGAAGGAGAAGGAGAAGGTGTAGTCTGGAGGGTGAATCAGAAGAAGTAGACGAAGGAGAAGGAGAAGGTGAAGTCTGGAGGGTGAATCAGAAGAAGCAGAAGAAGGAGAAGGAGAAGGTGAAGTCTGGAGGGTGAATCAGATGAAGTAGAAGAAGGAGAAGGAGAAGGTGAAGTCTGGAGGGTGAATCAGAAGAAGCAGAAGAAGGAGAAGGAGAAGGTGAAGTCTGGAGGGTGAATCAGAAGAAGCAGAAGAAGGAGAAGGAGAAGGTGAAGTCTGGAGGGTGAATCAGAAGAAGTAGAAGAAGGAGAAGGAGAAGTTGAAGTCTGGAGGGTGAAGCAGAGGAAGTAGAAGATGGAGAAGGAGAAGGTGAAGTCAGGAGGGTGAATCAGAAGAAGTAGAAGAAGGAGAAGGAGAAGGTGAAGTCAGGAGGGTGAATCAGAAGAAGCAGAAGATGGAGAAGGAGAAGGTGAAGTCTGGAGGGTGAATCAGAAGAATCAGAAGAAGGAGAAGGAGAAGGAGAAGTCTGGAGGGTGAATCAGAAGAAGCAGAGGAAGGAGAAGGAGAAGGTGAAGTCTGGAGGGTGAATCAGAAGAAGCAGAATAAGGAGAAGGAGAAGGTGAAGTCTGGAGGGTGAATCAGAAGAAGCAGAATAAGGAGAAGGAGAAGGTGAAGTCTGGAGGGTGAATCAGAAGAAGCAGAAGAAGGAGAAGGAGAAGGTGAAGTCTGGAGGGTGAATCAGAAGAAGCAGAAGAAGGAGAAGGAGAAGGAGAAGTCTGGAGGGTGAAGCAGAAGAAGGAGAGAAAGGAGAAGGAGAAGGTGAAGTCAGGAGGGTGAATCAGAAGAAGTAGAAGAAGGAGAAGGAGAAGGTGAAGTCTGGAGGGTGAATCAGAAGAAGTAGAAGAAGGAGAAGGAGAAGGTGAAGTCTGGAGGGTGAATCAGAAGAAGCAGAAGAAGGAGAAGGAGAAGGTGAAGTCTGGAGGGTAAATCAGAAGAAGCAGAAGAAGGAGAAGGAGAAGATGAAGTCTGGAGGGTGAATCGGAAGAAGTAGAAGAAGGAGAAGGAGAAGGTGAAGTCTGGTGGGTGAATCAGAAGAAGTAGAAGAAGGAGAAGGAGAAGTTGAAGTCTGGAGGGTGAATCAGAAGAAGCAGAAGAAGGAGAAGGAGAAGGTGAAGTCTGGAGGGTGAATCAGAAGAAGCAGAAGAAGGAGAAGGAGAAGATGAAGTCTGGAGGGTGAATCAGAAGAAGTAGAAGAAGGAGAAGGAGAAGGTGAAGTCTGGAGGGTGAATCAGAAGAAGTAGAAGAAGGAGAAGGAGAAGATGAAGTCTGGAGGGTGAATCAGAAGAAACAGAAGAAGGAGAAGGAGAAGGTGAAGTCTGGAGGGTGAATCAGAAGAAGAAGAAGAAGGAGAAGGAGAAGGTTTAATCTGGAGGGTGAATCAGAAGAAGTAGACGAAGGAGAAGGAGAAGGTGAAGTCTGGAGGGTGAATCAGAAGAAGCAGAAGAAGGAGAAGGAGAAGGTGAAGTCTGGAGGGTGAATCAGAAGAAGTAGAAGAAGGAGAAGGAGAAGGTGAAGTCTGGAGGGTGAATCAGAAGAAGCAGAAGAAGGAGAAGGAGAAGGTGAAGTCTGGAGGGTGAATCAGAAGAAGCAGAAGAAGGAGAAGGTGAAGTCTGGAGGGTGAATCAGAAGAAGTAGAAGAAGGAGAAGGAGAAGTTGAAGTCTGGAGGGTGAAGCAGAAGAAGTAGAAGAAGGAGAAGGAGAAGGTGAAGTCAGGAGGGTGAATCAGAAGAAGTAGAAGAAGGAGAAGGAGAAGGTGAAGTCAGGAGGGTGAATCAGAAGAAGCAGAAGAAGGAGATAGAGAAGGTGAAGTCTGGAGGGTGAATCAGAAGAATCAGAAGAAGGAGAAGGAGAAGGTGAAGTCTGGAGGGTGAAGCAGAAGAAGCAGAAGAAAGAGAAGGAGAAGGTGAAGTCTGGAGGGTGAAGCAGAAGAAACAGAAGAAGGAGAAGGAGAAGGTGAAGACTGGAGGGTGAATCAGAAGAAGTAGAAGAAGGAGAAGGAGAAGGTGAAGTCTGGAGGGTGAATCAGAAGAAGCAGAAGAAGGAGAAGGAGAAGGTGAAGACTGGAGGGTGAATCAGAAGAAGCAGAAGAAGGAGAAGGAGAAGATGAAGTCTGGAGGGTGAATCAGAAGAAGTAGAAGAAGGAGAAGGAGATGGTGAGGTCTGGAGGGTGAATCAGAAGAAGCAGAAGAAGGAGAAGGAGAAGGTGATGTCTGGAGGGTGAATCAGAAGAAGCAGAAGATGGAGAAGGAGAAGGTGAAGTCTGGAGGGTGAATCAGAAGAAGCAGAAGAAGGAGAAGGTGAAGTCAGGAGGGTGAATCAGAAGAAGCAGAAGAAGGAGAAGGAGAAGGAGTAGTTAGGAGGGTGAATCAGAAGAAGCAGAAGAAGGAGAAGGAGCAGGTGAAGTCAGGGGGGTGTAGCAGAAGAAGTAGAAGAAGGAGAAGGAGAAGGTGAAGTCAGGACGGTGAAGCAGAAGAAGCAGAAGAAGGAGAAGGAGAAGGTGAAGCCTGGAGGGCGCAGCAGAAGAAGCAGAAGAAGGAGAAGGAGAAGGTGAAGTCTGGAGTGTGAAGCAGAAGAAGCAGAAGAAGGAGAAGGAGAAGGTGAAGTCTGGAGGGCGCAGCAGAAGAAGCAGAAGAAGGAGAATGAGAAGGTGAAGTCTGGAGGGGGAATCAGAAGAAGCAGAAGAAGGAGAAGGAGAAGGTGAAGTCTGGAGGTTGAATCAGAAGAAGTAGAAGAAGGAGAAGGAGAAGGTGAAGTCTGGAGGGTGAAGCAGAAGAAGTAGAAGAAGGAGAAGGAGAAGGTGAAGTCAGGAGGGTGAATCAGAAGAAGTAGAAGAAGGAGAAGGAGAAGGTGAAGTCAGGAGGGTGAATCAGAAGAAGCAGAAGAAGGAGAAGGAGAAGGTGAAGTCTGGAGGGTGAATCAGAAGAATCAGAAGAAGGAGAAGGAGAAGGTGAAGTCTGGAGGGTGAATCAGAAGAAGCAGAAGAAAGAGAAGGAGAAGGTGAAGTCTGGAGGGTGAAGCAGAAGAAACAGAAGAAGGAGAAGGAGAAGGTGAAGACTGGAGGGTGAATCAGAAGAAGTAGAAGAAGGAGAAGAAGAAGGTGAAGTCTGGAGGGTGTATCAGAAGAAGTAGAAGAAGGAGAAGGAGAAGTTGAAGTCTGGAGGGTGAATCAGAAGAAGCAGAAGAAGGAGAAGGAGAAGGTGAAGTCTGGAGGGTGAATCAGAAGAAGCAGAAGAAGGAGAAGGAGAAGATGAAGTCTGGAGGGTGAATCAGAAGAAGTAGAAGAAGGAGAAGGAGAAGGTGAAGTCTGGAGGGTGAATCAGAAGAAGTAGAAGAAGGAGAAGGAGAAGATGAAGTCTGGAGGGTGAATCAGAAGAAACAGAAGAAGGAGAAGGAGAAGGTGAAGTCTGGAGGGTGAATCAGAAGAAGTAGAAGAAGGAGAAGGAGAAGGTGTAGTCTGGAGGGTGAATCAGAAGAAGTAGACGAAGGAAAAGGAGAAGGTGAAGTCTGGAGGGTGAATCAGAAGAAGCAGAAGAAGGAGAAGGAGAAGGTGAAGTCTGGAGGGTGAATCAGATGAAGTAGAAGAAGGAGAAGGAGAAGGTGAAGTCTGGAGGGTGAATCAGAAGAAGCAGAAGAAGGAGAAGGAGAAGGTGAAGTCTGGAGGGTGAATCAGAAGAAGCAGAAGAAGGAGAAGGAGAAGGTGAAGTCTGGAGGGTGAATCAGAAGAAGTAGAAGAAGGAGAAGGAGAAGTTGAAGTCTGGAGGGTGAAGCAGAAGAAGTAGAAGATGGAGAAGGAGAAGGTGAAGTCAGGAGGGTGAATCAGAAGAAGTAGAAGAAGGAGAAGGAGAAGGTGAAATCAGGAGGGTGAATCAGAAGAAGCAGAAGATGGAGAAGGAGAAGGTGAAGTCTGGAGGGTGAATCAGAAGAATCAGAAGAAGGAGAAGGAGAAGGTGAAGTCTGGAGGGTGAATCAGAAGAAGCAGAGGAAGGAGAAGGAGAAGGTGAAGTCTGGAGGGTGAATCAGAAGAAGCAGAATAAGGAGAAGGAGAAGGTGAAGTCTGGAGGGTGAATCAGAAGAAGCAGAATAAGGAGAAGGAGAAGGTGAAGTCTGGAGGGTGAATCAGAAGAAGCAGAAGAAGGAGAAGGAGAAGGTGAAGTCTGGAGGGTGAATCAGAAGAAGCAGAAGAAGGAGAAGGAGAAGGTGAAGTCTGGAGGGTGAAGCAGAAGAAGTAGAAGAAGGAGAAGGAGAAGGTGAAGTCAGGAGGGTGAATCAGAAGAAGTAGAAGAAGGAGAAGGAGAAGGTGAAGTCAGGAGGGTGAAACAGAAGAAGCAGAAGAAGGAGAAGGAGAAGGTGAAGTCTGGAGGGTGAATCAGAAGAAGCAGAAGAAGGAGAAGGAGAAGGTGAAGTCTGGAGGGTGAATCAGAAGAAGCAGAAGAAAGAGAAGGAGAAGGTGAAGTCTGGAGGGTGAAGCAGAAGAAACAGAAGAAGGAGAAGGAGAAGGTGAAGACTGGAGGGTGAATCAGAAGAAGTAGAAGAAGGAGAAGGAGAAGGTGAAGTCTGGAGGGTGAATCAGAAGAAGTAGAAGAAGGAGAAGGAGAAGGTGAAGTCTGGAGGGTGAATCAGAAGAAGCAGAAGAAGGAGAAGGAGAAGGTGAAGTCTGGAGGGTGAATCAGAAGAAGCAGAAGAAGGAGAAGGAGAAGATGAAGTCTGGAGGGTGAATCGGAAGAAGTAGAAGAAGGAGAAGGAGAAGGTGAAGTCTGGAGGGTGAATCAGAAGAAGTAGAAGAAGGAGAAGGAGAAGTTGAAGTCTGGAGGGTGAATCAGAAGAAGCAGAAGAAGGAGAAGGAGAAGGTGAAGTCTGGAGGGTGAATCAGAAGAAGCAGAAGAAGGAGAAGGAGAAGATGAAGTCTGGAGGGTGAATCAGAAGAAGTAGAAGAAGGAGAAGGAGAAGGTGAAGTCTGGAGGGTGAATCAGAAGAAGTAGAAGAAGGAGAAGGAGAAGATGAAGTCTGGAGGGTGAATCAGAAGAAACAGAAGAAGGAGGAGGAGAAGGTGAAGTCTGGAGGGTGAATCAGAAGAAGTAGAAGAAGGAGAAGGAGAAGGTGTAGTCTGGAGGGTGAATCAGAAGAAGTAGACGAAGGAGAAGGAGAAGGTGAAGTCTGGAGGGTGAATCAGAAGAAGCAGAAGAAGGAGAAGGAGAAGGTGAAGTCTGGAGGGTGAATCAGAAGAAGTAGAAGAAGGAGAAGGAGAAGGTGAAGTCTGGAGGGTGAATCAGAAGAAGCAGCAGAAGGAGAAGGAGAAGGTGAAGTCTGGAGGGTGAATCAGAAGAAGCAGAAGAAGGAGAAGGAGAAGGTGAAGTCTGGAGGGTGAATCAGAAGAAGTAGAAGAAGGAGAAGGAGAAGTTGAAGTCTGGAGGGTGAAGCAGAAGAAGTAGAAGATGGAGAAGGAGAAGGTGAAGTCAGGAGGGTGAATCAGAAGAAGTAGAAGAAGGAGAAGGAGAAGGTGAAGTCAGGAGGGTGAATCAGAAGAAGCAGAAGATGGAGAAGGAGAAGGTGAAGTCTGGAGGGTGAATCAGAAGAATCAGAAGAAGGAGAAGGAGACGGTGAAGTCTGGAGGGTGAATCAGAAGAAGCAAAGGAAGGAGAAGGTGAAGTCTGGAGGGTGAATCAGAAGAAGCAGAATAAGGAGAAGGAGAAGGTGAAGTCTGGAGGGTGAATCAGAAGAAGCAGAATAAGGAGAAGGAGAAGGTGAAGTCTGGAGGGTGAATCAGAAGAAGTAGAAGAAGGAGAAGGAGAAGGTGAAGTCTGGAGGGTGAAGCAGAAGAAGTAGAAGAAGGAGAAGGAGAAGCTGAAGTCAGGAGGGTGAATCAGAAGAAGTAGAAGAAGGAGAAGGAGAAGGTGAAGTCAGGAGGTTGAATCAGAAGAAGCAGAAGAAGGAGAAGGAGAAGGTGAAGTCTGGAGGGTGAATCAGAAGAATCAGAAGAAGGAGAAGGAGAAGGTGAAGTCTGGAGGGTGAATCAGAAGAAGCAGAAGAAAGAGAAGGAGAAGGTGAAGTCTGGAGGGTGAAGCAGAAGAAACAGAAGAAGGAGAAGCAGAAGGTGAAGACTGGAGGGTGAATCAGAAGAAGTAGAAGAAGGAGAAGGAGAAGGTGAAGTCTGGAGGGTGAATCAGAAGAAGTAGAAGATGGAGAAGGAGAAGGTGAAGTCTGGAGGGTGAATCAGAAGAAGCAGAAGAAGGAGAAGGAGAAGGTGAAGTCTGGAGGGTGAATCAGAAGAAGCAGAAGAAGGAGAAGGAGAAGATGAAGTCTGGAGGGTGAATCAGAAGAAGTAGAAGAAGGAGAAGGAGAAGGTGAAGTCTGGAGGGTGAATCAGAAGTAGTAGAAGAAGGAGAAGGAGAAGGTGAAGTCTGGAGGGTGAATCAGAAGAAACAGAAGAAGGAGAAGGAGAAGGTGAAGTCTGGAGGGTGAATCAGAAGAAGTAGAAGAAGGAGAAGGAGAAGGTGTAGTCTGGAGGGTGAATCAGAAGAAGTAGACGAAGGAGAAGGAGAAGGTGAAGTCTGGAGGGTGAATCAGAAGAAGCAGAAGAAGGAGAAGGAGAAGGTGAAGTCTAGAGGGTGAATCAGAAGAATCAAAAGAAGGAGAAGGAGAAGGTGAAGTCTGGAGGGTGAATCAGAAGAAGTAGAAGAAGGAGAAGGAGAAGGTGAAGTCTGGAGGGTGAATCAGAAGAAGCAGAAGAAGGAGAAGGAGAAGGTGAAGTCTGGAGGGTGAATCAGAAGAAGTAGACGAAGGAGAAGGAGAAGGTGAAGTCTGGAGGGTGAATCAGAAGAAGCAGAAGAAGGAGATGGAGAAGGTGAAGTCTGGAGGGTGAATCAGAAGAAGTAGAAGAAGGAGAAGGTGAAGGTGAAGTCTGGAGGGTGAATCAGAAGAAGCAGAAGAAGGAGAAGGAGAAGGTGAAGTCTGGAGGGTGAATCAGAAGAAGCAGAAGAAGGAGAAGGAGAAGGTGAAGTCTGGAGGGTGATTCAGAAGAAGCAGAATAAGGAGAAGGAGAAGGTGAAGTCTGGAGGGTGAATCAGAAGAAGCAGAAGAAGGAGAAGGAGAAGGTGAAGTCTGGAGGGTGAATCAGAAGAAGTAGAAGAAGGAGAAGGAGAAGGTGAAGTCTGGAGGGTGAATCAGAAGAAGTAGAAGAAGGAGAAGGAGAAGGTGAAGTCTGGAGGGTGAATCAGAAGAAGTAGAAGAAGGAGAAGGAGAAGGTGAAGTCTGGAGGTTGAAGCAGAAGAAGTAGAAGAAGGAGAAGGAGAAGGTGAAGTCAGGAGGGTGAATCAGAAGATGTAGAAGAAGGAGAAGGAGAAGGTGAAGTCAGGAGGGTGAATCAGAAGAAGCAGAAGAAGGAGAAGGAGAAGGTGAAGTCTGGAGGGTGAATCAGAAGAAGTAGAAGAAGGAGAAGGAGAAGTTGAAGTCTGGAGGGTGAATCAGAAGAAGCAGAAGAAGGAGAAGGAGAAGGTGAAGTCTGGAGGGTGAATCAGAATAAGCAGAAGAAGGAGAAGGAGAAGATGAAGTCTGGAGGGTGAATCAGAAGAAGTAGAAGAAGGAGAAGGAGAAGGTGAAGTCTGGAGGGTGAATCAGAAGAAGTAGAAGAAGGAGAAGGAGAAGATGAAGTCTGGAGGGTGAATCAGAAGAAACAGAAGAAGGAGGAGGAGAAGGTGAAGTCTGGAGGGTGAATCAGAAGAAGTAGAAGAAGGAGAAGGAGAAGGTGTAGTCTGGAGGGTGAATCAGAAGAAGTAGACGAAGGAGAAGGAGAAGGTGAAGTCTGGAGGGTGAATCAGAAGAAGCAGAAGAAGGAGAAGGAGAAGGTGAAGTCTGTAGGGTGAATCAGAAGAAGTAGAAGAAGGAGAAGGAGAAGGTGAAGTCTGGAGGGTGAATCAGAAGAAGCAGCAGAAGAAGAAGGAGAAGGTGAAGTCTGGAGGGTGAATCAGAAGAAGCAGAAGAAGGAGAAGGAGAAGGTGAAGTCTGGAGGGTGAATCAGAAGAAGTAGAAGAAGGAGAAGGAGAAGTTGAAGTCTGGAGGGTGAAGCAGAAGAAGTAGAAGATGGAGAAGGAGAAGGTGAAGTCAGGAGGGTGAATCAGAAGAAGTAGAAGAAGGAGAAGGAGAAGGTGAAGTCAGGAGGGTGAATCAGAAGAAGCAGAAGATGGAGAAGGAGAAGGTGAAGTCTGGAGGGTGAATCAGAAGAATCAGAAGAAGGAGAAGGAGAAGGTGAAGTCTGGAGGGTGAATCAGAAGAAGCAAAGGAAGGAGAAGGAGAAGGTGAAGTCTGGAGGGTGAATCAGAAGAAGCAGAATAAGGAGAAGGAGAAGGTGAAGTCTGGAGGGTGAATCAGAAGAAGCAGAATAAGGAGAAGGAGAAGGTGAAGTCTGGAGGGTGAATCAGAAGAAGTAGAAGAAGGAGAAGGAGAAGGTGAAGTCTGGAGGGTGAAGCAGAAGAAGTAGAAGAAGGAGAAGGAGAAGCTGAAGTCAGGAGGGTGAATCAGAAGAAGTAGAAGAAGGAGAAGGAGAAGGTGAAGTCAGGAGGTTGAATCAGAAGAAGCAGAAGAAGGAGAAGGAGAAGGTGAAGTCTGGAGGGTGAATCAGAAGAATCAGAAGAAGGAGAAGGAGAAGGTGAAGTCTGGAGGGTGAATCAGAAGAAGCAGAAGAAAGAGAAGGAGAAGGTGAAGTCTGGAGGGTGAAGCAGAAGAAACAGAAGAAGGAGAAGGAGAAGGTGAAGACTGGAGGGTGAATCAGAAGAAGTAGAAGAAGGAGAAGGAGAAGGTGAAGTCTGGAGGGTGAATCAGAAGAAGTAGAAGAAGGAGAAGGAGAAGGTGAAGTCTGGAGGGTGAATCAGAAGAAGCAGAAGAAGGAGAAGGAGAAGGTGAAGTCTGGAGGGTGAATCAGAAGAAGCAGAAGAAGGAGAAGGAGAAGATGAAGTCTGGAGGGTGAATCAGAAGAAGTAGAAGAAGGAGAAGGAGAAGGTGAAGTCTGGAGGGTGAATCAGAAGTAGTAGAAGAAGGAGAAGGAGAAGGTGAAGTCTGGAGGGTGAATCAGAAGAAACAGAAGAAGGAGAAGGAGAAGGTGAAGTCTGGAGGGTGAATCAGAAGAAGTAGAAGAAGGAGAAGGAGAAGGTGTAGTCTGGAGGGTGAATCAGAAGAAGTAGACGAAGGAGAAGGAGAAGGTGAAGTCTGGAGGGTGAATCAGAAGAAGCAGAAGAAGGAGATGGAGAAGGTGAAGTCTGGAGGGTGAATCAGAAGAAGTAGAATAAGGAGAAGGAGAAGGTGAAGTCTGCAGGGTGAATCAGAAGAAGCAGAAGAAGGAGAAGGAGAAGGTGAAGTCTGGAGGGTGAATCAGAAGAAGCAGAAGAAGGAGAAGGAGAAGGTGAAGTCTGGAGGGTGATTCAGAAGAAGCAGAATAAGGAGAAGGAGAAGGTGATGTCTGGAGGGTGAATCAGAAGAAGCAGAAGAAGGAGAAGGAGAAGGTGAAGTCTGGAGGGTGAATCAGAAGAAGTAGAAGAAGGAGAAGGAGAAGGTGAAGTCTGGAGGGTGAATCAGAAGAAGTAGAAGAAGGAGACGGAGAAGGTGAAGTCTGGAGGGGGAAGCAGAAGAAGTAGAAGAAGGAGAAGGAGAAGGTGAAGTCAGGAGGGTGAATCAGAAGATGTAGAAGAAGGAGAAGGAGAAGGTGAAGTCAGGAGGGTGAATCAGAAGAAGCAGAAGAAGGAGAAGGAGAAGGTGAAGTCTGGAGGGTGAATCAGAAGAATCAAAAGAAGGAGAAGGAGAAGGTGAAGTCTGGAGGGTGAATCAGAAGAAGTAGAAGAAGGAGAAGGAGAAGGTGAAGTCTGGAGGGTGAATCAGAAGAAGCAGAAGAAGGAGAAGGAGAAGGTGAAGTCTGGAGGGTGAATCAGAAGAAGTAGAAGAAGGAGAAGGAGAAGGTGAAGTCTGGAGGGTGAATCAGAAGAAGTAGAAGAAGGAGAAGGAGAAGGTGAAGTCTGGAGGGTGAATCAGAAGAAGTAGAAGAAGGAGAAGGAGAAGGTGAAGTCTGGAGGTTGAAGCAGAAGAAGTAGAAGAAGGAGAAGGAGAAGGTGAAGTCAGGAGGGTGAATCAGAAGATGTAGAAGAAGGAGAAGGAGAAGGTGAAGTCAGGAGGGTGAATCAGAAGAAGCAGAAGAAGGAGAAGGAGAAGGTGAAGTCTGGAGGGTGAATCAGAAGAAGTAGAAGAAGGAGAAGGAGAAGGTGAAGTCTGGAGGGTGAATCAGAAGAAGCAGAAGAAGGAGAAGGAGAAGGTGAAGTCTGGAGGGTGAATCAGAAGAAGCAGAAGAAGGAGAAGGAGAAGGTGAAGTCTGGAGGGTGAATCAGAAGAAGCAGAAGAAGGAGAAGGAGAAGGTGAAGTCTGGAGGGTGAATCAGAAGAAGCAGAATATAAAGAAGGAGAAGGTGAAGTCTGGAGGGTGAATCAGAAGAAGCAGAAGAAGGAGAAGGAGAAGGTGAAGTCTGGAGGGTGAAGCAGAAGAAGCAGAAGAAAGAGAAGGAGAAGGTGAAGTCTGGAGGGTGAAGCAGAAGATACAGAAGAAGGAGAAGGAGAAGGTGAAGACTGGAGGGTGAATCAGAAGAAGTAGAAGAAGGAGAAGGAGAAGGTGAAGTCTGGAGGGTGAATCAGAAGAAGTAGAAGAAGGAGAAGGAGAAGGCGAAGTCTGGAGGGTGAATCAGAAGAAGCAGAAGAAGGAGAAGGAGAAGGTGAAGTCTGGAGGGTGAATCAGAAGAAGTAGAAGAAGGAGAAGGAGAAGGTGAAGTCTGGAGGGTGAAGCAGAAGAAGTAGAAGAAGGAGAAGGAGAAGGTGAAGTCAGGAGGGTGAATCAGAAGAAGTAGAAGAAGGAGAAGGAGAAGGTGAAGTCAGGAGGGTGAATCAGAAGAAGCAGAAGAAGGAGATAGAGAAGGTGAAGTCTGGAGGGTGAATCAGAAGAATCAGAAGAAGGAGAAGGAGAAGGTGAAGTCTGGAGGTTGAAGCAGAAGAAGCAGAAGAAAGAGAAGGAGAAGGTGAAGTCTGGAGGGTGAAGCAGAAGATACAGAAGAAGGAGAAGGAGAAGGTGAAGACTGGAGGGTGAATCAGAAGAAGTAGAAGAAGGAGAAGGAGAAGGTGAAGTCTGGAGGGTGAATCAGAAGAAGTAGAAGAAGGAGAAGGAGAAGGTGAAGTCTGGAGGGTGAATCAGAAGAAGCAGAAGAAGGAGAAGGAGAAGGTGAAGTCTGGAGGGTGAATCAGAAGAAGCAGAAGAAGGAGAAGGAGAAGATGAAGTCTGGAGGGTGAATCAGAAGAAGTAGAAGAAGGAGAAGGAGAAGGTGAGGTCTGGAGGGTGAATCAGAAGAAGCAGAAGAAGGAGAAGGAGAAGGTGAAGTCTGGAGGGTGAATCAGAAGAAGCAGAAGAAGGAGAAGGAGAAGGTGAAGTCTGGAGGGTGAATCAGAAGAAGCAGAAGAAGGAGAAGGAGAAGGTGAAGTCAGGAGGGTGAATCAGAAGAAGCAGAAGAAGGAGAAGGAGTAGGTGAAGTTAGGAGGGTGAATCAGAAGAAGCAGAAGAAGGAGAAGGAGCAGGTGAAGTCACGGGGGGTGTAGCAGAAGAAGTAGAAGAAGGAGAAGGAGAAGGTGAAGTCAGGACGGTGAAGCAGAAGAAGCAGAAGAAGGAGAAGGAGAAGGTGAAGCCTGCAGGGCGCAGCAGAAGAAGCAGAAGAAGGAGAATGAGAAGGTGAAGTCTGAAGTGTGAAGCAGAAGAAGCAGAAGAAGGAGAAGGAGAAGGTGAAGTCTGGAGGGCGCAGCAGAAGAAGCAGAAGAAGGAGAATGAGAAGGTGAAGTCTGGAGAGTGAATCAGAAGAAGCAGAAGAAGGAGAAGGAGAAGGTGAAGTCTGGAGGGTGAATCAGAAGAAGTAGAAGAAGGAGAAGGAGAAGGTGAAGTCTGGAGGGTGAAGCAGAAGAAGTAGAAGAAGGAGAAGGAGAAGGTGAAGTCAGGAGGGTGAATCAGAAGAAGTAGAAAAAGGAGAAGGAGAAGGTGAAGTCAGGAGGGTGAATCAGAAGAAGCAGAAGAAGGAGAAGGAGAAGGTGAAGTCTGGAGGGTGAATCAGAAGAATCAGAAGAAGGAGAAGGAGAAGGTGAAGTCTGGAGGGTGAATCAGAAGAAGCAGAAGAAAGAGAAGGAGAAGGTGAAGTCTGGAGGGTGAAGCAGAAGAAACAGAAGAAGGAGAAGGAGAAGGTGAAGACTGGAGGGTGAATCAGAAGAAGTAGAAGAAGGAGAAGGAGAAGGTGAAGTCTGGAGGGTGAATCAGAAGAAGTAGAAGAAGGAGAAGGAGAAGTTGAAGTCTGGAGGGTGAATCAGAAGAAGCAGAAGAAGGAGAAGGAGAAGGTGAAGTCTGGAGGGTGAATCAGAAGAAGCAGAAGAAGGAGAAGGAGAAGATGAATTCCGGAGGGTGAATCAGAAGAAGTAGAAGAAGGAGAAGGAGAAGGTGAAGTCTGGAGGGTGAATCAGAAGAAGTAGAAGAAGGAGAAGGAGAAGATGAAGTCTGGAGGGTGAATCAGAAGAAACAGAAGAAGGAGAAGGAGAAGGTGAAGTCTGGAGGGTGAATCAGAAGAAGTAGAAGAAGGAGAAGGAGAAGGTGTAGTCTGGAGGGTGAATCAGAAGAAGTAGACGAAGGAGAAGGAGAAGGTGAAGTCTGGAGGGTGAATCAGAAGAAGCAGAAGAAGGAGAAGGAGAAGGTTAAGTCTGGAGGGTGAATCAGAAGAAGTAGAAGAAGGAGAAGGAGAAGGTGAAGTCTGGAGGGTGAATCAGAAGAAGCAGAAGAAGGAGAAGGAGAAGGTGAAGTCTGGAGGGTGAATCAGAAGAAGCAGAAGAAGGAGAAGGAGAAGGTGAAGTCTGGAGGGTGAATCAGAAGAAGCAGAATAAGGAGAAGGAGAAGGTGAAGTCTGGAGGGTGAATCAGAAGAAGCAGAAGAAGGAGAAGGAGAAGGTGAAGTCTGGAGGGTGAATCAGAAGAAGTAGAAGAAGGAGAGGAGAAGATGAAGTCTGGAGGGTGAATCAGAAGAAGTAGAAGAAGGAGAAGGAGAAGGTGAAGTCTGGAGGGTGAATCAGAAGAAGTAGAAGAAGGAGAAGGAGAAGATGAAGTCTGGAGGGTGAATCAGAAGAAACAGAAGAAGGAGAAGGAGAAGGTGAAGTCTGGAGGGTGAATCAGAAGAAGTAGAAGAAGGAGAAGGAGAAGGTGTAGTCTGGAGGGTGAATCAGAAGAAGTAGACGAAGGAGAAGGAGAAGGTGAAGTCTGGAGGGTGAATCAGAAGAAGCAGAAGAAGGAGAAGGAGAAGGTGAAGTCTGGAGGGTGAATCAGAAGAAGTAGAAGGAGGAGAAGGAGAAGGTGAAGTCTGGAGGGTGAATCAGAAGAAGCAGAATAAGGAGAAGGAGAAGGTGAAGTCTGGAGGGTGAATCAGAAGAAGCAGAAGAAGGAGAAGGAGAAGATGAAGTCTGGAGGGTGAATCAGAAGAAACAGTAGAATGAGAAGGAGAAGGTGAAGTCTGGAGGGTGAATCAGAAGAAGTAGAAAAGGAGAAGGAGAAGGTGTAGTCTGGAGGGTGAATCAGAAGAAGTAGACGAAGGAGAAGGAGAAGGTGAAGTCTGGAGGGTGAATCAGAAGAAGCAGAAGAAGGAGAAGGAGAAGGTGAATTCTGGAGGGTGAATCAGAAGAAGTAGAAGAAGGAGAAGGAGAAGGTGAAGTCTGGAGGGTGAATCAGAAGAAGCAGAAGAAGGAGAAGGAGAAGGTGAAGTCTGGAGGGTGAATCAGAAGAAGCAGAAGAAGGAGAAGGAGAAGGTGAAGTCTGGAGGGTGAATCAGAAGAAGTAGAAGAAGGAGAAGGAGAAGTTGAAGTCTGGAGGGTGAAGCAGAAGAAGTAGAAGATGGAGAAGGAGAAGGTGAAGTCAGGAGGGTGAATCAGAAGAAGTAGAAGAAGGAGAAGGAGAAGGTGAAGTCAGGAGGGTGAATCAGAAGAAGCAGAAGATGGAGAAGGAGAAGGTGAAGTCTGGAAGGTGAATCAGAAGAATCAGAAGAAGGAGAAGGAGAAGGTGAAGTCTGGAGGGTGAATCAGAAGAAGCAAAGGAAGGAGAAGGAGAAGGTGAAGTCTGGAGGGTGAATCAGAAGAAGCAGAATAAGGAGAAGGAGAAGGTGAAGTCTGGAGGGTGAATCAGAAGAAGCAGAATAAGGAGAAGGAGAAGGTGAAGTCTGGAGGGTGAATCAGAAGAAGCAGAAGAAGGAGAAGGAGAAGGTGAAGTCTGGAGGGTGAATCAGAAGAAGTAGAAGAAGGAGAAGGAGAAGGTGAAGTCTGGAGGGTGAAGCAGAAGAAGTAGAAGAAGGAGAAGGAGAAGGTGAAGTCAGGAGGGTGAATCAGAAGAAGTAGAAGAAGGAGAAGGAGAAGGTGAAGTCAGGAGGGTGAATCAGAAGAAGCAGAAGAAGGAGAAGGAGAAGGTGAAGTCTGGAGGGTGAATCAGAAGAATCAGAAGAAGGAGAAGGAGAAGGTGAAGTCTAGAGGGTGAATCAGAAGAAGCAGAAGAAAGAGAAGGAGAAGGTGAAGTCTGGAGGGTGAAGCAGAAGAAACAGAAGAAGGAGAAGGAGAAGGTGAAGACTGGAGGGTGAATCAGAAGAAGTAGAAGAAGGAGAAGGAGAAGGTGAAGTCTGGAGGGTGAATCAGAAGAAGTAGAAGAAGGAGAAGGAGAAGCTGAAGTCAGGAGGGTGAATCAGAAGAAGTAGAAGAAGGAGAAGGAGAAGGTGAAGTCTGGAGGGTGAAGCAGAAGAAGTAGAAGAAGGAGAAGGAGAAGCTGAAGTCAGGAGGGTGAATCAGAAGAAGTAGAAGAAGGAGAAGGAGAAGGTGAAGTCAGGAGGTTGAATCAGAAGAAGCAGAAGAAGGAGAAGGAGAAGGTGAAGTCTGGAGGGTGAATCAGAAGAATCAGAAGAAGGAGAAGGAGAAGGTGAAGTCTGGAGGGTGAATCAGAAGAAGCAGAAGAAAGAGAAGGAGAAGGTGAAGTCTGGAGGGTGAAGCAGAAGAAACAGAAGAAGGAGAAGGAGAAGGTGAAGACTGGAGGGTGAATCAGAAGAAGTAGAAGAAGGAGAAGGAGAAGGTGAAGTCTGGAGGGTGAATCAGAAGAAGTAGAAGAAGGAGAAGGAGAAGGTGAAGTCTGGAGGGTGAATCAGAAGAAGCAGAAGAAGGAGAAGGAGAAGGTGACTGGAGGGTGATTCAGAAGAAGCAGAATAAGGAGAAGGAGAAGGTGATGTCTGGAGGGTGAATCAGAAGAAGTAGAAGAAGGAGAAGGAGAAGGTGAAGTCAGGAGGGTGAATCAGAAGAAGCAGAAGATGGAGAAGGAGAAGGTGAAGTCTGGAGGGTGAATCAGAAGAATCAGAAGAAGGAGAAGGAGAAGGTGAAGTCTGGAGGGTGAATCAGAAGAAGCAAAGGAAGGAGAAGGAGAAGGTGAAGTCTGGAGGGTGAATCAGAAGAAGCAGAATAAGGAGAAGGAGAAGGTGAAGTCTGGAGGGTGAATCAGAAGAAGCAGAATAAGGAGAAGGAGAAGGTGAAGTCTGGAGGGTGAATCAGAAGAAGCAGAAGAAGGAGAAGGAGAAGGTGAAGTCTGGAGGGTGAATCAGAAGAAGTAGAAGAAGGAGAAGGAGAAGGTGAAGTCTGGAGGGTGAAGCAGAAGAAGTAGAAGAAGGAGAAGGAGAAGGTGAAGTCAGGAGGGTGAATCAGAAGAAGTAGAAGAAGGAGAAGGAGAAGGTGAAGTCAGGAGGGTGAATCAGAAGAAGCAGAAGAAGGAGAAGGAGAAGGTGAAGTCTGGAGGGTGAATCAGAAGAATCAGAAGAAGGAGAAGGAGAAGGTGAAGTCTGGAGGGTGAATCAGAAGAAGCAGAAGAAAGAGAAGGAGAAGGTGAAGTCTGGAGGGTGAAGCAGAAGAAACAGAAGAAGGAGAAGGAGAAGGTGAAGACTGGAGGGTGAATCAGAAGAAGTAGAAGAAGGAGAAGGAGAAGGTGAAGTCTGGAGGGTGAATCAGAAGAAGTAGAAGAAGGAGAAGGAGAAGGTGAAGTCTGGAGGGTGAATCAGAAGAAGCAGAAGAAGGAGAAGGAGAAGATGAAGTCTGGAGGGTGAATCAGAAGAAGTAGAAGAAGGAGAAGGAGAAGGTGAAGTCTGGAGGGTGAATCAGAAGTAGTAGAAGAAGTAGAAGGAGAAGGTGAAGTCTGGAGGGTGAATCAGAAGAAACAGAAGAAGGAGAAGGAGAAGGTGAAGTCTGGAGGGTGAATCAGAAGAAGTAGAAGAAGGAGAAGGAGAAGGTGTAGTCTGGAGGGTGAATCAGAAGAAGTAAACGAAGGAGAAGGAGAAGGTGAAGTCTGGAGGGTGAATCAGAAGAAGCAGAAGAAGGAGATGCAGGAGGTGAAGTCTGGAGGGTGAATCAGAAGAAGTAGAAGAAGGAGAAGGAGAAGGTGAAGTCTGGAGGGTGAATCAGAAGAAGCAGAAGAAGGAGAAGGAGAAGGTGAAGTCTGGAGGGTGAATCAGAAGAAGCAGAAGGAGAAGGAGAAGGTGAAGTCTGGAGGGTGATTCAGAAGAAGCAGAATAAGGAGAAGGAGAAGGTGATGTCTGGAGGGTGAATCAGAAGAAGCAGAAGAAGGAGAAGGAGAAGGTAAAGTTTGGAGGGTGAATCAGAAGAAGCAGAAGAAGGAGAAGGAGAAGGTGAAGTCTGGAGGGTGAATCAGAAGAAGCAGAAGAAGGAGAAGGAGAAGGTGAAGTCTGGAGGGTGAAGCAGAAGAAGTAGAAGAAGGAGAAGGAGAAGGTGAAGTCAGGAGGGTGAATCAGAAGAAGTAGAAGAAGGAGAAGGAGAAGGTGAAGTCAGGAGGGTGAATCAGAAGAAGCAGAAGAAGGAGAAGGAGAAGGTGAAGTCTGGAGGTTGAATCAGAAGAATCAGAAGAAGGAGAAGGAGAAGGTGAAGTCTGGAGGGTGAATCAGAAGAAGCAGAAGAAAGAGAAGGAGAAGGTGAAGTCTGGAGGGTGAAGCAGAAGAAACAGAAGAAGGAGAAGGAGAAGGTGAAGACTGGAGGGTGAATCAGAAGAAGTAGAAGAAGGAGAAGGAGAAGGTGAAGTCTGGAGGGTGAATCAGAAGAAGCAGAAGAAGGAGAAGGAGAAGGTGAAGTCTGGAGGGTGAATCAGAAGAAGCAGAAGGAGAAGGAGAAGGTGAAGTCTGGAGGGTGATTCAGAAGAAGCAGAATAAGGAGAAGGAGAAGGTGATGTCTGGAGGGTGAATCAGAAGAAGTAGAAGAAGGAGAAGGAGAAGGTGAAGTCAGGAGGGTGAATCAGAAGAAGCAGAAGATGGAGAAGGAGAAGGTGAAGTCTGGAGGGTGAATCAGAAGAATCAGAAGAAGGAGAAGGAGAAGGTGAAGTCTGGAGGGTGAATCAGAAGAAGCAAAGGAAGGAGAAGGAGAAGGTGAAGTCTGGAGGGTGAATCAGAAGAAGCAGAATAAGGAGAAGGAGAAGGTGAAGTCTGGAGGGTGAATCAGAAGAAGCAGTATAAGGAGAAGGAGAAGGTGAAGTCTGGAGGGTGAATCAGAAGAAGCAGAAGAAGGAGAAGGAGAAGGTGAAGTCTGGAGGGTGAATCAGAAGAAGTAGAAGAAGGAGAAGGAGAAGGTGAAGTCTGGAGGGTGAAGCAGAAGAAGTAGAAGAAGGAGAAGGAGAAGGTGTAGTCTGGAGGGTGAATCAGAAGAAACAGAAGAATGAGAAGGAGAAGGTGAAGTCTGGAGGGTGAATCAGAAGAAGTAGAAAAGGAGAAGGAGAAGGTGTAGTCTGGAGGGTGAATCAGAAGAAGTAGACGAAGGAGAAGGAGAAGGTGAAGTCTGGAGGGTGAATCAGAAGAAGCAGAAGAAGGAGAAGGAGAAGTTGAAGTCTGGAGGGTGAATCAGAAGAAGTAGAAGAAGGAGAAGGAGAAGGTGAAGTCTGTAGGGTGAATCAGAAGAAGCAGAAGAAGGAGAAGGAGAAGGTGACGTCTGGAGGGTGAATCAGAAGAAGCAGAAGAAGGAGAAGGAGAAGGTGAAGTCTGGAGGGTGAATCAGAAGAAGTAGAAGAAGGAGAAGGAGAAGTTGAAGTCTGGAGGGTGAAGCAGAAGAAGTAGAAGATGGAGAAGGAGAAGGTGAAGTCAGGAGGGTGAATCAGAAGAAGTAGAAGAAGGAGAAGGAGAAGGTGAAGTCAGGAGGGTGAATCAGAAGAAGCAGAAGATGGAGAAGGAGAAGGTGAAGTCTGGAGGGTGAATCAGAAGAATCAGAAGAAGGAGAAGGAGAAGGTGAAGTCTGGAGGGTGAATCAGAAGAAGCAAAGGAAGGAGAAGGAGAAGGTGAAGTCTGGAGGGTGAATCAGAAGAAGCAGAATAAGGAGAAGGAGAAGGTGAAGTCTGGAGGGTGAATCAGAAGAAGCAGTATAAGGAGAAGGAGAAGGTGAAGTCTGGAGGGTGAATCAGAAGAAGCAGAAGAAGGAGAAGGAGAAGGTGAAGTCTGGAGGGTGAATCAGAAGAAGTAGAAGAAGGAGAAGGAGAAGGTGAAGTCTGGAGGGTGAAGCAGAAGAAGTAGAAGAAGGAGAAGGAGAAGGTGAAGTCAGGAGGGTGAATCAGAAGAAGTAGAAGAAGGAGAAGGAGAAGGTGAAGTCAGGAGGGTGAATCAGAAGAAGCAGAAGAAGGAGAAGGAGAAGGTGAAGTCTGGAGGGTGAATCAGAAGAATCAGAAGAAGGAGAAGGAGAAGGTGAAGTCTGGAGGGTGAATCAGAAGAAGCAGAAGAAAGAGAAGGAGAAGGTGAAGTCTGGAGGGTGAAGCAAAAGAAACAGAAGAAGGAGAAGGAGAAGGTGAAGACTGGAGGGTGAATCAGAAGAAGTAGAAGAAGGAGAAGGAGAAGGTGAAGTCTGGAGGGTGAATCAGAAGAAGTAGAAGAAGGAGAAGGAGAAGGTGAAGTCTGGAGGGTGAATCAGAAGAAGCAGAAGAAGGAGAAGGAGAAGATGAAGTCGGGAGGGTGAATCAGAAGAAGTAGAAGAAGGAGAAGGAGAAGGTGAAGTCTGGAGGGTGAATCAGAAGTAGTAGAAGAAGTAGAAGGAGAAGGTGAAGTCTGGAGGGTGAATCAGAAGAAACAGAAGAAGGAGAAGGAGAAGGTGAAGTCTGGAGGGTGAATCAGAAGAAGTAGAAGAAGGAGAAGGAGAAGGTGTAGTCTGGAGGGTGAATCAGAAGAAGTAAACGAAGGAGAAGGAGAAGGTGAAGTCTGGAGGGTGAATCAGAAGAAGCAGAAGAAGGAGATGGAGGAGGTGAAGTCTGGAGGGTGAATCAGAAGAAGTAGAAGAAGGAGAAGGAGAAGGTGAAGTCTGGAGGGTGAATCAGAAGAAGCAGAAGAAGGAGAAGGAGAAGGTGAAGTCTGGAGGGTGAATCAGAAGAAGCAGAAGGAGAAGGAGAAGGTGAAGTCTGGAGGGTGATTCAGAAGAAGCAGAATAAGGAGAAGGAGAAGGTGATGTCTGGAGGGTGAATCAGAAGAAGTAGAAGAAGGAGAAGGAGAAGGTGAAGTCAGGAGGGTGAATCAGAAGAAGCAGAAGATGGAGAAGGAGAAGGTGAAGTCTGGAGGGTGAATCAGAAGAATCAGAAGAAGGAGAAGGAGAAGGTGAAGTCTGGAGGGTGAATCAGAAGAAGCAAAGGAAGGAGAAGGAGAAGGTGAAGTCTGGAGGGTGAATCAGAAGAAGCAGAATAAGGAGAAGGAGAATGTGAAGTCTGGAGGGTGAATCAGAAGAAGCAGAATAAGGAGAAGGAGAAGGTGAAGTCTGGAGGGTGAATCAGAAGAAGCAGAAGAAGGAGAAGGAGAAGGTGAAGTCTGGAGGGTGAATCAGAAGAAGTAGAAGAAGGAGAAGGAGAAGGTGAAGTCTGGAGGGTGAAGCAGAAGAAGTAGAAGAAGGAGAAGGAGAAGGTGAAGTCAGGAGGGTGAATCAGAAGAAGTAGAAGAAGGAGAAGGAGAAGGTGAAGTCAGGAGGGTGAATCAGAAGAAGCAGAAGAAGGAGAAGGAGAAGGTGAAGTCTGGAGGGTGAATCAGAAGAATCAGAAGAAGGAGAAGGAGAAGGTGAAGTCTGGAGGGTGAATCAGAAGAAGCAGAAGAAAGAGAAGGAGAAGGTGAAGTCTGGAGGGTGAAGCAGAAGAAACAGAAGAAGGAGAAGGAGAAGGTGAAGACTGGAGGGTGAATCAGAAGAAGTAGAAGAAGGAGAAGGAGAAGGTGAAGTCTGGAGGGTGAATCAGAAGAAGTAGAAGAAGGAGAAGGAGAAGGTGAAGTCTGGAGGGTGAATCAGAAGAAGCAGAAGAAGGAGAAGGAGAAGATGAAGTCTGGAGGGTGAATCAGAAGAAGTAGAAGAAGGAGAAGGAGAAGGTGAAGTCTGGAGGGTGAATCAGAAGTAGTAGAAGAAGTAGAAGGAGAAGGTGAAGTCTGGAGGGTGAATCAGAAGAAACAGAAGAAGGAGAAGGAGAAGGTGAAGTCTGGAGGGTGAATCAGAAGAAGTAGAAGAAGGAGAAGGAGAAGGTGTAGTCTGGAGGGTGAATCAGAAGAAGTAAACGAAGGAGAAGGAGAAGGTGAAGTCTGGAGGGTGAATCAGAAGAAGCAGAAGAAGGAGATGCAGGAGGTGAAGTCTGGAGGGTGAATCAGAAGAAGTAGAAGAAGGAGAAGGAGAAGGTGAAGTCTGGAGGGTGAATCAGAAGAAGCAGAAGAAGGAGAAGGAGAAGGTGAAGTCTGGAGGGTGAATCAGAAGAAGCAGAAGGAGAAGGAGAAGGTGAAGTCTGGAGGGTGATTCAGAAGAAGCAGAATAAGGAGAAGGAGAAGGTGATGTCTGGAGGGTGAATCAGAAGAAGCAGAAGAAGGAGAAGGAGAAGGTAAAGTTTGGAGGGTGAATCAGAAGAAGCAGAAGAAGGAATAGGAGAAGGTGAAGTCTGGAGGGTGAATCAGAAGAAGCAGAAGAAGGAGAAGGAGAAGGTGAAGTCTGGAGGGTGAAGCAGAAGAAGTAGAAGAAGGAGAAGGAGAAGGTGAAGTCAGGAGGGTGAATCAGAAGAAGTAGAAGAAGGAGAAGGAGAAGGTGAAGTCAGGAGGGTGAATCAGAAGAAGCAGAAGAAGGAGAAGGAGAAGGTGAAGTCTGGAGGTTGAATCAGAAGAATCAGAAGAAGGAGAAGGAGAAGGTGAAGTCTGGAGGGTGAATCAGAAGAAGCAGAAGAAAGAGAAGGAGAAGGTGAAGTCTGGAGGGTGAAGCAGAAGAAACAGAAGAAGGAGAAGGAGAAGGTGAAGACTGGAGGGTGAATCAGAAGAAGTAGAAGAAGGAGAAGGAGAAGGTGAAGTCTGGAGGGTGAATCAGAAGAAGCAGAAGAAGGAGAAGGAGAAGGTGAAGTCTGGAGGGTGAATCAGAAGAAGCAGAAGGAGAAGGAGAAGGTGAAGTCTGGAGGGTGATTCAGAAGAAGCAGAATAAGGAGAAGGAGAAGGTGATGTCTGGAGGGTGAATCAGAAGAAGTAGAAGAAGGAGAAGGAGAAGGTGAAGTCAGGAGGGTGAATCAGAAGAAGCAGAAGATGGAGAAGGAGAAGGTGAAGTCTGGAGGGTGAATCAGAAGAATCAGAAGAAGGAGAAGGAGAAGGTGAAGTCTGGAGGGTGAATCAGAAGAAGCAAAGGAAGGAGAAGGAGAAGGTGAAGTCTGGAGGGTGAATCAGAAGAAGCAGAATAAGGAGAAGGAGAAGGTGAAGTCTGGAGGGTGAATCAGAAGAAGCAGAATAAGGAGAAGGAGAAGGTGAAGTCTGGAGGGTGAATCAGAAGAAGCAGAAGAAGGAGAAGGAGAAGGTGAAGTCTGGAGGGTGAATCAGAAGAAGTAGAAGAAGGAGAAGGAGAAGGTGAAGTCTGGAGGGTGAAGCAGAAGAAGTAGAAGAAGGAGAAGGAGAAGGTGAAGTCAGGAGGGTGAATCAGAAGAAGTAGAAGAAGGAGAAGGAGAAGGTGAAGTCAGGAGGGTGAATCAGAAGAAGCAGAAGAAGGAGAAGGAGAAGGTGAAGTCTGGAGGGTGAATCAGAAGAATCAGAAGAAGGAGAAGGAGAAGGTGAAGTCTGGAGGGTGAATCAGAAGAAGCAGAAGAAAGAGAAGGAGAAGGTGAAGTCTGGAGGGTGAAGCAGAAGAAACAGAAGAAGGAGAAGGAGAAGGTGAAGACTGGAGGGTGAATCAGAAGAAGTAGAAGAAGGAGAAGGAGAAGGTGAAGTCTGGAGGGTGAATCAGAAGAAGTAGAAGAAGGAGAAGGAGAAGGTGAAGTCTGGAGGGTGAATCAGAAGAAGCAGAAGAAGGAGAAGGAGAAGATGAAGTCTGGAGGGTGAATCAGAAGAAGTAGAAGAAGGAGAAGGAGAAGGTGAAGTCTGGAGGGTGAATCAGAAGTAGTAGAAGAAGTAGAAGGAGAAGGTGAAGTCTGGAGGGTGAATCAGAAGAAACAGAAGAAGGAGAAGGAGAAGGTGAAGTCTGGAGGGTGAATCAGAAGAAGTAGAAGAAGGAGAAGGAGAAGGTGTAGTCTGGAGGGTGAATCAGAAGAAGTAAACGAAGGAGAAGGAGAAGGTGAAGTCTGGAGGGTGAATCAGAAGAAGCAGAAGAAGGAGATGCAGGAGGTGAAGTCTGGAGGGTGAATCAGAAGAAGTAGAAGAAGGAGAAGGAGAAGGTGAAGTCTGGAGGGTGAATCAGAAGAAGCAGAAGAAGGAGAAGGAGAAGGTGAAGTCTGGAGGGTGAATCAGAAGAAGCAGAAGGAGAAGGAGAAGGTGAAGTCTGGAGGGTGATTCAGAAGAAGCAGAATAAGGAGAAGGAGAAGGTGATGTCTGGAGGGTGAATCAGAAGAAGCAGAAGAAGGAGAAGGAGAAGGTAAAGTTTGGAGGGTGAATCAGAAGAAGCAGAAGAAGGAGAAGGAGAAGGTGAAGTCTGGAGGGTGAATCAGAAGAAGCAGAAGAAGGAGAAGGAGAAGGTGAAGTCTGGAGGGTGAAGCAGAAGAAGTAGAAGAAGGAGAAGGAGAAGGTGAAGTCAGGAGGGTGAATCAGAAGAAGTAGAAGAAGGAGAAGGAGAAGGTGAAGTCAGGAGGGTGAATCAGAAGAAGCAGAAGAAGGAGAAGGAGAAGGTGAAGTCTGGAGGTTGAATCAGAAGAATCAGAAGAAGGAGAAGGAGAAGGTGAAGTCTGGAGGGTGAATCAGAAGAAGCAGAAGAAAGAGAAGGAGAAGGTGAAGTCTGGAGGGTGAAGCAGAAGAAACAGAAGAAGGAGAAGGAGAAGGTGAAGACTGGAGGGTGAATCAGAAGAAGTAGAAGAAGGAGAAGGAGAAGGTGAAGTCTGGAGGGTGAATCAGAAGAAGTAGAAGAAGGAGAAGGAGAAGGTGAAGTCTGGAGGGTGAATCAGAAGAAGCAGAAGAAGGAGAAGGAGAAGGTGAAGTCTGGAGGGTGAATCAGAAGAAGCAGAAGAAGGAGAAGGAGAAGATGAAGTCTGGAGGGTGAATCGGAAGAAGTAGAAGAAGGAGAAGGAGAAGGTGAAGTCTGGAGGGTGAATCAGAAGAAGTAGAAGAAGGAGAAGGAGAAGTTGAAGTCTGGAGGGTGAATCAGAAGAAGCAGAAGAAGGAGAAGGAGAAGGTGAAGTCTGGAGGGTGAATCAGAAGAAGCAGAAGAAGGAGAAGGAGAAGATGAAGTCTGGAGGGTGAATCAGGAGAAGTAGAAGAAGGAGAAGGAGAAGGTGAAGTCTGGAGGCTGAATCAGAAGAAGTAGAAGAAGGAGAAGGAGAAGATGACGTCTGGAGGGTGAATCAGAAGAAACAGAAGAAGGAGGAGGAGAAGGTGAAGTCTGGAGGGTGAATCAGTAGAAGTAGAAGAAGGAGAAGGAGAAGGTGTAGTCTGGAGGGAGAATCAGAAGAATAGACGAAGGAGAAGGTGAAGTCTGGAGGGTGAATCAGAAGAAGCAGAAGAAGGAGAAGGAGAAGGTGAAGTCTGGAGGGTGAATCAGAAGAAGTAGAAGAAGGAGAAGGAGAAGGTGAAGTCTGGAGGGTGAATCAGAAGAAGCAGAAGAAGGAGAAGGAGAAGGTGAAGTCTGGAGGGTGAATCAGAAGAAGCAGAAGAAGGAGAAGGAGAAGGTGAAGTCTGGAGGGTGAATCAGAAGAAGTAGAAGAAGGAGAAGGAGAAGTTGAAGTCTGGAGGGTGAAGCAGAAGAAGTAGAAGATGGAGAAGGAGAAGGTGAAGTCAGGAGGGTGAATCAGAAGAAGTAGAAGAAGGAGAAGGAGAAGGTGAAGTCAGGAGGGTGAATCAGAAGAAGCAGAAGATGGAGAAGGAGAAGGTGAAGTCTGGAGGGTGAATCAGAAGAATCAGAAGAAGGAGAAGGAGAAGGTGAAGTCTGGAGGGTGAATCAGAAGAAGCAAAGGAAGGAGAAGGAGAAGGTGAAGTCTGGAGGGTGAATCAGAAGAAGCAGAATAAGGAGAAGGAGAAGGTGAAGTCTGGAGGGTGAATCAGAAGAAGCAGAAGAAGGAGAAGGAGAAGATGAAGTCTGGAGGGTGAATCAGAAGAAGTAGAAGAAGGAGAAGGAGAAGGTGAAGTCTGGAGGGTGAATCAGAAGAAGTAGAAGAAGGAGAAGGAGAAGATGAAGTCAGGAGGGTGAATCAGAAGAAACAGAAGAAGGAGGAGGAGAAGGTGAAGTCTGGAGGGTGAATCAGAAGAAGTAGAAGAAGGAGAAGGAGAAGGTGTAGTCTGGAGGGTGAATCAGAAGAAGTAGACGAAGGAGAAGGAGAAGGTGAAGTCTGGAGGGTGAATCAGAAGAAGCAGAAGAAGGAGAAGGAGAAGGTGAAGTCTGGAGGGTGAATCAGAAGAAGTAGAAGAAGGAGAAGGAAAAGGTGAAGTCTGGAGGGTGAATCAGAAGAAGCAGAAGAAGGAGAAGGAGAAGGTGAAGTCTGGAGGGTGAATCAGAAGAAGCAGAAGAAGGAGAAGGAGAAGGTGAAGTCTGGAGGGTGAATCAGAAGAAGTAGAAGAAGGAGAAGGAGAAGTTGAAGTCTGGAGGGTGAATCAGAAGAAGCAGAAGATGGAGAAGGAGAAGGTGAAGTCTGGAGGGTGAATCAGAAGAATTAGAAGAAGGAGAAGGAGAAGGTGAAGTCTGGAGGGGGAATCAGAAGAAGCAAAGGAAGGAGAAGGAGAAGGTGAAGTCTGGAGGGTGAATCAGAAGAAGCAGAATAAGGAGAAGGAGAAGGTGAAGTCTGGAGGGTGAATCAGAAGAAGCAGAATAAGGAGAAGGAGAAGGTGAAGTCTGGAGGGTGAATCAGAAGAAGTAGAAGAAGGAGAAGGAGAAGGTGAAGTCTGGAGGGTGAAGCAGAAGAAGTAGAAGAAGGAGAAGGAGAAGCTGAAGTCAGGAGGGTGAATCAGAAGAAGTAGAAGAAGGAGAAGGAGAAGGTGAAGTCAGGAGGGTGAATCAGAAGAAGCAGAAGAAGGAGAAGGAGTAGGTGAAGTCTGGAGGGTGAATCAGAAGAATCAGAAGGAGGAGAAGGAGAAGGTGAAGTCTGGAGGCTGAATCAGAAGAAGCAGAAGAAAGAGAAGGAGAAGGTGAAGTCTGGAGGGTGAAGCAGAAGAAACAGAAGAAGGAGAAGGAGAAGGTGAAGACTGGAGGTTGAATCAGAAGAAGTAGAAGAAGGAGAAGGAGAAGGTGAAGTCTGGAGGGTGAATCAGAAGAAGTAGAAGAAGGAGAAGGAGAAGGTGAAGTCTGGAGGGTGAATCAGAAGAAGCAGAAGAAGGAGAAGGAGAAGGTGAAGTCTGGAGGGTGAATCAGAAGAAGCAGAAGAAGGAGAAGGAGAAGATGAAGTCTGGAGGGTGAATCAGAAGAAGCAGAAGAAGGAGAAGGAGAAGGTGAAGTCTGGAGGGTGAATCAGAAGAAGTAGAAGAAGGAGAAGGAGAAGGTGAAGTCTGGAGGGTGAATCAGAAGAAGCAGAAGAAGGAGAAGGAGAAGGTGAAGTCTGGAGGGTGAATCAGAAGAAGCAGAAGAAGGAGAAGGAGAAGGTGAAGTCTGGAGGGTGAATCAGAAGAAGTAGAAGAAGGAGAAGGAGAAGTTGAAGTCTGGAGGGTGAAGCAGAAGAAGTAGAAGATGGAGAAGGAGAAGGTGAAGTCAGGAGGGTGAATCAGAAGAAGTAGAAGAAGGAGAAGGAGAAGGTGAAGTCAGGAGGGTGAATCAGAAGAAGCAGAAGATGGAGAAGGAGAAGGTGAAGTCTGGAGGGTGAATCAGAAGAATCAGAAGAAGGAGAAGCAGAAGGTGAAGTCTGGAGGGTGAATCAGAAGAAGCAAAGGAAGGAGAAGGAGAAGGTGAAGTCTGGAGGGTGAATCAGAAGAAGCAGAATAAGGAGAAGGAGAAGGTGAAGTCTGGAGGGTGAATCAGAAGAAGCAGAAGAAGGAGAAGGAGAAGATGAAGTCTGGAGGGTGAATCAGAAGAAGTAGAAGAAGGAGAAGGAGAAGGTGAAGTCTGGAGGGTGAATCAGAAGAAGTAGAAGAAGGAGAAGGAGAAGATGAAGTCAGGAGGGTGAATCAGAAGAAACAGAAGAAGGAGGAGGAGAAGGTGAAGTCTGGAGGGTGAATCAGAAGAAGTAGAAGAAGGAGAAGGAGAAGGTGTAGTCTGGAGGGTGAATCAGAAGAAGTAGACGAAGGAGAAGGAGAAGGTGAAGTCTGGAGGGTGAATCAGAAGAAGCAGAAGAAGGAGAAGGAGAAGGTGAAGTCTGGAGGGTGAATCAGAAGAAGTAGAAGAAGGAGAAGGAGAAGGTGAAGTCTGGAGGGTGAATCAGAAGAAGCAGAAGAAGGAGAAGGAGAAGGTGAAGTCTGGAGGGTGAATCAGAAGAAGCAGAAGAAGGAGAAGGAGAAGGTGAAGTCTGGAGGGTGAATCAGAAGAAGTAGAAGAAGGAGAAGGAGAAGTTGAAGTCTGGAGGGTGAATCAGAAGAAGCAGAAGATGGAGAAGGAGAAGGTGAAGTCTGGAGGGTGAATCAGAAGAATCAGAAGAAGGAGAAGGAGAAGGTGAAGTCTGGAGGGGGAATCAGAAGAAGCAAAGGAAGGAGAAGGAGAAGGTGAAGTCTGGAGGGTGAATCAGAAGAAGCAGAATAAGGAGAAGGAGAAGGTGAAGTCTGGAGGGTGAATCAGAAGAAGCAGAATAAGGAGAAGGAGAAGGTGAAGTCTGGAGGGTGAATCAGAAGAAGTAGAAGAAGGAGAAGGAGAAGGTGAAGTCTGGAGGGTGAAGCAGAAGAAGTAGAAGAAGGAGAAGGAGAAGCTGAAGTCAGGAGGGTGAATCAGAAGAAGTAGAAGAAGGAGAAGGAGAAGGTGAAGTCAGGAGGGTGAATCAGAAGAAGCAGAAGAAGGAGAAGGAGTAGGTGAAGTCTGGAGGGTGAATCAGAAGAATCAGAAGAAGGAGAAGGAGAAGGTGAAGTCTGGAGGCTGAATCAGAAGAAGCAGAAGAAAGAGAAGGAGAAGGTGAAGTCTGGAGGGTGAAGCAGAAGAAACAGAAGAAGGAGAAGGAGAAGGTGAAGACTGGAGGGTGAATCAGAAGAAGTAGAAGAAGGAGAAGGAGAAGGTGAAGTCTGGAGGGTGAATCAGAAGAAGTAGAAGAAGGAGAAGGAGAAGGTGAAGTCTGGAGGGTGAATCAGAAGAAGCAGAAGAAGGAGAAGGAGAAGGTGAAGTCTGGAGGGTGAATCAGAAGAAGCAGAAGAAGGAGAAGGAGAAGATGAAGTCTGGAGGGTGAATCAGAAGAAGTAGAAGAAGGAGAAGGAGAAGGTGAAGTCTGGAGGGTGAATCAGAAGTAGTAGAAGAAGCAGAAGGAGAAGGTGAAGTCTGGAGGGTGAATCAGAAGAAACAGAAGAAGGAGAAGTAGAAGGTGAAGTCTGGAGGGTGAATCAGAAGAAGTAGAAGAAGGAGAAGGAGAAGGTGTAGTCTGGAGGGTGAATCAGAAGAAGTAGACGAAGGAGAAGGAGAAGGTGAAGTCTGGAGGGTGAATCAGAAGAAGCAGAAGAAGGAGATGGAGAAGGTGAAGTCTGGAGGGTGAATCAGAAGAAGTAGAAGAAGGAGAAGGAGAAGGTGAAGTCTGGAGGGTGAATCAGAAGAAGCAGAAGAAGGAGAAGGAGAAGGTGAAGTCTGGAGGGTGATTCAGAAGAAGCAGAATAAGGAGAAGGAGAAGGTGATGTCTGGAGGGTGAATCAGAAGAAGCAGAAGAAGGAGAAGGAGAAGTTGAAGTCTGGAGGGTGAATCAGAAGAAGTAGAAGAAGGAGAAGGAGAAGGTGAAGTCTGGAGGGTGAATCAGAAGAAGTAGAAGAAGGAGAAGGAGAAGGTGAAGTCTGGAGGGTGAATCAGAAGAAGTAGAAGAAGGAGAAGGAGAAGGTGAAGTCTGGAGGGGGAAGCAGAAGAAGTAGAAGAAGGAGAAGGAGAAGGTGAAGTCAGGAGGGTGAATCAGAAGATGTAGAAGAAGGAGAAGGAGAAGGTGAAGTCAGGAGGGTGAATCAGAAGAAGCAGAAGAAGGAGAAGGAGAAGGTGAAGTCTGGAGGGTGAATCAGAAGAATCAGAAGAAGGAGAAGGAGAAGTTGAAGTCTGGAGGGTGAATCAGAAGAAGTAGAAGAAGGAGAAGGAGAAGGTGAAGTCTGGAGGGTGAATCAGAAGAAGCAGAAGAAGGAGAAGGAGAAGGTGAAGTCTGGAGGGCGAATCAGAAGAAGTAGACGAAGGAGAAGGAGAAGGTGAAGTCTGGAGGGTGAATCAGAAGAAGCAGAAGAAGGAGATGGAGAAGGTGATGTCTGGAGGGTGAATCAGAAGAAGTAGAAGAAGGAGAAGGTGAAGGTGAAGTCTGGAGTGTGAATCAGAAGAAGCAGAAGAAGGAGAAGGAGAAGGTGAAGCCTGGAGGGTGAATCAGAAGAAGCAGAAGAAGGAGAAGGAGAAGGTGAAGTCTGGAGGGTGATTCAGAAGAAGCAGAATAAGGAGAAGGAGAAGGTGAAGTCTGGAGGGTGAATCAGAAGAAGCAGAAGAAGGAGAAGGAGAAGGTGAAGTCTGGAGGGTGAATCAGAAGAAGTAGAAGAAGGAGAAGGAGAGGGTGAAGTCTGGAGGGTGAATCAGAAGAAGTAGAAGAAGGAGAAGGAGAAGGTGAAGTCTGGAGGGTGAATCAGAAGAAGTAGAAGAAGGAGAAGGAGAAGGTGAAGTCTGGAGGGTGAAGCAGAAGAAGTAGAAGAAGGAGAAGGAGAAGGTGAAGTCAGGAGGGTGAATCAGAAGATGTAGAAGAAGGAGAAGGAGAAGGTGAAGTCAGGAGGGTGAATCAGAAGAAGCAGAAGAAGGAGAAGGAGAAGGTGAAGTCTGGAGGGTGAATCAGAAGAAGTAGAAGAAGGAGAAGGAGAAGGTGAAGTCTGGAGGGTGAATCAGAAGAAGCAGAAGAAGGAGAAGGAGAAGGTGAAGTCTGGAGGGTGAATCAGAAGAAGCAGAAGAAGGAGAAGGAGAAGGTGAAGTCTGGAGGGTGAATCAGAAGAAGCAGAAGAAGGAGAAGGAGAAGGTGAAGTCTGGAGGGTGAATCAGAAGAAGCAGAATAAGGAGAAGGAGAAGGTGAAGTCTGGAGGGTGAATCAGAAGAAGCAGAAGAAGGAGAAGGAGAAGGTGAAGTCTGGAGGGTGAATCAGAAGAAGTAGAAGAAGGAGAAGGAGAAGGTGAAGTCTGGAGGGTGAAGCAGAAGAAGTAGAAGAAGGAGAAGGAGAAGGTGAAGTCAGGAGGGTGAATCAGAAGAAGTAGAAGAAGGAGAAGGAGAAGGTGAAGTCAGGAGGGTGAATCAGAAGAAGCAGAAGAAGGAGATAGAGAAGGTGAAGTCTGGAGGGTGAATCAGAAGAATCAGAAGAAGGAGAAGGAGAAGGTGAAGTCTGGAGGGTGAAGCAGAAGAAGAAGAAGAAAGAGAAGGAGAAGGTGAAGTCTGGAGGGTGAAGCAGAAGAAACAGAAGAAGGAGAAGGAGAAGGTGAAGACTGGAGGGTGAATCAGAAGAAGTAGAAGAAGGAGAAGGAGAAGGTGAAGTCTGGAGGGTGAATCAGAAGAAGTAGAAGAAGGAGAAGGAGAAGGTGAAGTCTGGAGGGTGAATCAGAAGAAGCAGAAGAAGGAGATGGAGAAGGTGAAGTCTGGAGGGTGAATCAGAAGAAGTAGAAGAAGGAGAAGGAGAAGGTGAAGTCTGGAGGGTGAATCAGAAGAAGCAGAAGAAGGAGAAGGAGAAGGTGAAGTCTGGAGGGTGATTCAGAAGAAGCAGAATAAGGAGAAGGAGAAGGTGATGTCTGGAGGGTGAATCAGAAGAAGCAGAAGAAGGAGAAGGAGAAGGTGAAGTCTGGAGGGTGAATCAGAAGAAGTAGAAGAAGGAGAAGGAGAAGGTGAAGTCTGGAGGGTGAATCAGAAGAAGTAGAAGAAGGAGAAGGAGAAGGTGAAGTCTGGAGGGTGAATCAGAAGAAGTAGAAGAAGGAGAAGGAGAAGGTGAAGTCTGGAGGGGGAAGCAGAAGAAGTAGAAGAAGGAGAAGGAGAAGGTGAAGTCAGGAGGGTGAATCAGAAGATGTAGAAGAAGGAGAAGGAGAAGGTGAAGTCAGGAGGGTGAATCAGAAGAAGCAGAAGAAGGAGAAGGAGAAGGTGAAGTCTGGAGGGTGAATCAGAAGAATCAGAAGAAGGAGAAGGAGAAGGTGAAGTCTGGAGGGTGAATCAGAAGAAGTAGAAGAAGGAGAAGGAGAAGGTGAAGTCTGGAGGGTGAATCAGAAGAAGCAGAAGAAGGAGAAGGAGAAGGAGAAGGTGAAGTCTGGAGGGTGAATCAGAAGAAGTAGACGAAGGAGAAGGAGAAGGTGAAGTCTGGAGGGTGAATCAGAAGAAGCAGAAGAAGGAGATGGAGAAGGTGAAGTCTGGAGGGTGAATCAGAAGAAGTAGAAGAAGGAGAAGGTGAAGGTGAAGTCTGGAGGGTGAATCAGAAGAAGCAGAAGAAGGAGAAGGAGAAGGTGAAGTCTGGAGGGTGAATCAGAAGAAGCAGAAGAAGGAGAAGGAGAAGGTGAAGTCTGGAGGGTGATTCAGAAGAAGCAGAATAAGGAGAAGGAGAAGGTGAAGTCTGGAGGGTGAATCAGAAGAAGCAGAAGAAGGAGAAGGAGAAGGTGAAGTCTGGAGGGTGAATCAGAAGAAGTAGAAGAAGGAGAAGGAGAAGGTGAAGTCTGGAGGGTGAATCAGAAGAAGTAGAAGAAGGAGAAGGAGAAGGTGAAGTCTGGAGGGTGAATCAGAAGAAGTAGAAGAAGGAGAAGGAGAAGGTGAAGTCTGGAGGGTGAAGCAGAAGAAGTAGAAGAAGGAGAAGGAGAAGGTGAAGTCAGGAGGGTGAATCAGAAGATGTAGAAGAAGGAGAAGGAGAAGGTGAAGTCAGGAGGGTGAATCAGAAGAAGCAGAAGAAGGAGAAGGAGAAGGTGAAGTCTGGAGGGTGAATCAGAAGAAGTAGAAGAAGGAGAAGGAGAAGGTGAAGTCTGGAGGGTGAATCAGAAGAAGCAGAAGAAGGAGAAGGAGAAGGTGAAGTCTGGAGGGTGAATCAGAAGAAGCAGAAGAAGGAGAAGGAGAAGGTGAAGTCTGGAGGGTGAATCAGAAGAAGCAGAAGAAGGAGAAGGAGAAGGTGAAGTCTGGAGGGTGAATCAGAAGAAGCAGAATAAGGAGAAGGAGAAGGTGAAGTCTGGAGGGTGAATCAGAAGAAGCAGAAGAAGGAGAAGGAGAAGGTGAAGTCTGGAGGGTGAATCAGAAGAAGTAGAAGAAGGAGAAGGAGAAGGTGAAGTCTGGAGGGTGAAGCAGAAGCAGTAGAAGAAGGAGAAGGAGAAGGTGAAGTCAGGAGGGTGAATCAGAAGAAGGAGAAGAAGGAGAAGGAGAAGGTGAAGTCAGGAGGGTGAATCAGAAGAAGCAGAAGAAGGAGAAGGAGAAGGTGAAGTCTGGAGGGTGAATCAGAAGAATCAGAAGAAGGAGAAGGAGAAGGTGAAGTCTGGAGGGTAAATCAGAAGAAGCAGAAGAAAGAGAAGGAGAAGGTGAAGTCTGGAGGGTGAAGCAGAAGAAACAGAAGAAGGAGAAGGAGAAGGTGAAGACTGGAGGGTGAATCAGAAGAAGTAGAAGAAGGAGAAGGAGAAGGTGAAGTCTGGAGGGTGAATCAGAAGAAGTAGAAGAAGGAGAAGGAGAAGGTGAAGTCTGGAGGGTGAATCAGAAGAAGCAGAAGAAGGAGAAGGAGAAGGTGAAGTCTGGAGGGTGAATCAGAAGAAGCAGAAGAAGGAGAAGGAGAAGTTGAAGTCTGGAGGGTGAATCGGAAGAAGTAGAAGAAGGAGAAGGAGAAGGTGAAGTCTGGAGGGTGAATCAGAAGAAGTAGAAGAAGGAGAAGGAGAAGTTGAAGTCTGGAGGGTGAATCAGAAGAAGCAGAAGAAGGAGAAGGAGAAGGTGAAATCTGGAGGGTGAATCAGAAGAAGCAGAAGAAGGAGAAGGAGAAGATGAAGTCTGGAGGATGAATCAGGAGAAGTAGAAGAAGGAGAAGGAGAAGGTGAAGTCTGGAGGGTGAATCAGAAGAAGTAGAAGAAGGAGAAGGAGAAGATGAAGTCTGGAGGGTGAATCAGAAGAAACAGAAGAAGGAGGAGGAGAAGGTGAAGTCTGGAGGGTGAATCAGAAGAAGTAGAAGAAGGAGAAGGAGAAGATGTAGTCTGGAGGGTGAATCAGAAGAAGTAGACGAAGGAGAAGGAGAAGGTGAAGTCTGGAGGGTGAATCAGAAGAAGCAGAAGAAGGAGAAGGAGAAGGTGAAGTCTGGAGGGTGAATCAGAAGAAGTAGAAGAAGGAGAAGGAGAAGGTGAAGTCTGGAGGGTGAATCAGAAGAAGCAGAAGAAGGAGAAGGAGAAGGTGAAGTCTGGAGGGTGAATCAGAAGAAGCAGAAGAAGGAGAAGGAGAAGGTGAAGTCTGGAGGGTGAATCAGAAGAAGTATAAGAAGGAGAAGGAGAAGTTGAAGTCTGGAGGGTGAAGCAGAAGAAGTAGAAGATGGAGAAGGAGAAGGTGAAGTCAGGAGGGTGAATCAGAAGAAGTAGAAGAAGGAGAAGGAGAAGGTGAAGTCAGGAGGGTGAATCAGAAGAAGCAGAAGATGGAGAAGGAGAAGGTGAAGTCTGGAGGGTGAATCAGAAGAATCAGAAGAAGGAGAAGGAGAAGGTGAAGTCTGGAGGGTGAATCAGAAGAAGCAAAGGAAGGAGAAGGAGAAGGTGAAGTCTGGAGGGTGAATCAGAAGAAGCAGAATAAGAGAAGGAGAAGGTGAAGTCTGGAGGGTGAATCAGAAGAATCAGAAGAAGGAGAAGGAGAAGGTGAAGTCTGGAGGGTGAATCAGAAGAAGTAGAAGAAGGAGAAGGAGAAGGTGAAGTCTGGAGGGTGAATCAGAAGAAGCAGAAGAAGGAGAAGGAGAAGGAGAAGGTGAAGTCTGGAGGGTGAATCAGAAGAAGTAGACGAAGGAGAAGGAGAAGGTGAAGTCTGGAGGGTGAATCAGAAGAAGCAGAAGAAGGAGATGGAGAAGGTGAAGTCTGGAGGGTGAATCAGAAGAAGTAGAAGAAGGAGAAGGTGAAGGTGAAGTCTGGAGGGTGAATCAGAAGAAGCAGAAGAAGGAGAAGGAGAAGGTGAAGTCTGGAGGGTGAATCAGAAGAAGCAGAAGAAGGAGAAGGAGAAGGTGAAGTCTGGAGGGTGATTCAGAAGAAGCAGAATAAGGAGAAGGAGAAGGTGAAGTCTGGAGGGTGAATCAGAAGAAGCAGAAGAAGGAGAAGGAGAAGGTGAAGTCTGGAGGGTGAATCAGAAGAAGTAGAAGAAGGAGAAGGAGAAGGTGAAGTCTGGAGGGTGAATCAGAAGAAGTAGAAGAAGGAGAAGGAGAAGGTGAAGTCTGGAGGGTGAATCAGAAGAAGTAGAAGAAGGAGAAGGAGAAGGTGAAGTCTGGAGGGTGAAGCAGAAGAAGTAGAAGAAGGAGAAGGAGAAGGTGAAGTCAGGAGGGTGAATCAGAAGATGTAGAAGAAGGAGAAGGAGAAGGTGAAGTCAGGAGGGTGAATCAGAAGAAGCAGAAGAAGGAGAAGGAGAAGGTGAAGTCTGGAGGGTGAATCAGAAGAAGTAGAAGAAGGAGAAGGAGAAGGTGAAGTCTGGAGGGTGAATCAGAAGAAGCAGAAGAAGGAGAAGGAGAAGGTGAAGTCTGGAGGGTGAATCAGAAGAAGCAGAAGAAGGAGAAGGAGAAGGTGAAGTCTGGAGGGTGAATCAGAAGAAGCAGAAGAAGGAGAAGGAGAAGGTGAAGTCTGGAGGGTGAATCAGAAGAAGCAGAATAAGGAGAAGGAGAAGGTGAAGTCTGGAGGGTGAATCAGAAGAAGCAGAAGAAGGAGAAGGAGAAGGTGAAGTCTGGAGGGTGAATCAGAAGAAGTAGAAGAAGGAGAAGGAGAAGGTGAAGTCTGGAGGGTGAAGCAGAAGCAGTAGAAGAAGGAGAAGGAGAAGGTGAAGTCAGGAGGGTGAATCAGAAGAAGGAGAAGAAGGAGAAGGAGAAGGTGAAGTCAGGAGGGTGAATCAGAAGAAGCAGAAGAAGGAGAAGGAGAAGGTGAAGTCTGGAGGGTGAATCAGAAGAATCAGAAGAAGGAGAAGGAGAAGGTGAAGTCTGGAGGGTAAATCAGAAGAAGCAGAAGAAAGAGAAGGAGAAGGTGAAGTCTGGAGGGTGAAGCAGAAGAAACAGAAGAAGGAGAAGGAGAAGGTGAAGACTGGAGGGTGAATCAGAAGAAGTAGAAGAAGGAGAAGGAGAAGGTGAAGTCTGGAGGGTGAATCAGAAGAAGTAGAAGAAGGAGAAGGAGAAGGTGAAGTCTGGAGGGTGAATCAGAAGAAGCAGAAGAAGGAGAAGGAGAAGGTGAAGTCTGGAGGGTGAATCAGAAGAAGCAGAAGAAGGAGAAGGAGAAGTTGAAGTCTGGAGGGTGAATCGGAAGAAGTAGAAGAAGGAGAAGGAGAAGGTGAAGTCTGGAGGGTGAATCAGAAGAAGTAGAAGAAGGAGAAGGAGAAGTTGAAGTCTGGAGGGTGAATCAGAAGAAGCAGAAGAAGGAGAAGGAGAAGGTGAAATCTGGAGGGTGAATCAGAAGAAGCAGAAGAAGGAGAAGGAGAAGATGAAGTCTGGAGGATGAATCAGGAGAAGTAGAAGAAGGAGAAGGAGAAGGTGAAGTCTGGAGGGTGAATCAGAAGAAGTAGAAGAAGGAGAAGGAGAAGATGAAGTCTGGAGGGTGAATCAGAAGAAACAGAAGAAGGAGGAGGAGAAGGTGAAGTCTGGAGGGTGAATCAGAAGAAGTAGAAGAAGGAGAAGGAGAAGATGTAGTCTGGAGGGTGAATCAGAAGAAGTAGACGAAGGAGAAGGAGAAGGTGAAGTCTGGAGGGTGAATCAGAAGAAGCAGAAGAAGGAGAAGGAGAAGGTGAAGTCTGGAGGGTGAATCAGAAGAAGTAGAAGAAGGAGAAGGAGAAGGTGAAGTCTGGAGGGTGAATCAGAAGAAGCAGAAGAAGGAGAAGGAGAAGGTGAAGTCTGGAGGGTGAATCAGAAGAAGCAGAAGAAGGAGAAGGAGAAGGTGAAGTCTGGAGGGTGAATCAGAAGAAGTATAAGAAGGAGAAGGAGAAGTTGAAGTCTGGAGGGTGAAGCAGAAGAAGTAGAAGATGGAGAAGGAGAAGGTGAAGTCAGGAGGGTGAATCAGAAGAAGTAGAAGAAGGAGAAGGAGAAGGTGAAGTCAGGAGGGTGAATCAGAAGAAGCAGAAGATGGAGAAGGAGAAGGTGAAGTCTGGAGGGTGAATCAGAAGAATCAGAAGAAGGAGAAGGAGAAGGTGAAGTCTGGAGGGTGAATCAGAAGAAGCAAAGGAAGGAGAAGGAGAAGGTGAAGTCTGGAGGGTGAATCAGAAGAAGCAGAATAAGAGAAGGAGAAGGTGAAGTCTGGAGGGTGAATCAGAAGAAGCAGAAGAAGGAGAAGGAGAAGATGAAGTCTGGAGGGTGAATCAGAAGAAGTAGAAGAAGGAGAAGGAGAAGGTGAAGTCTGGAGGGTGAATCAGAAGAAGTAGAAGAAGGAGAAGGAGAAGATGAGTCAGGAGGGTGAATCAGAAGAAACAGAAGAAGGAGGAGGAGAAGGTGAAGTCTGGAGGGTGAATCAGAAGAAGTAGAAGAAGGAGAAGGAGAAGGTGTAGTCTGGAGGGTGAATCAGAAGAAGTAGACGAAGGAGAAGGAGAAGGTGAAGTCTGGAGGGTGAATCAGAAGAAGCAGAAGAAGGAGAAGGAGAAGGTGAAGTCTGGAGGGTGAATCAGAAGAAGTAGAAGAAGGAGAAGGAGAAGGTGAAGTCTGGAGGGTGAATCAGAAGAAGCAGAAGAAGGAGAAGGAGAAGGTGAAGTCTGGAGGGTGAATCAGAAGAAGCAGAAGAAGGAGAAGGAGAAGGTGAAGTCTGGAGGGTGAATCAGAAGAAGTAGAAGAAGGAGAAGGAGAAGTTGAAGTCTGGAGGGTGAAGCAGAAGAAGTAGAAGATGGAGAAGGAGAAGGTGAAGTCAGGAGGGTGAATCAGAAGAAGTAGAAGAAGGAGAAGGAGAAGGTGAAGTCAGGAGGGTGAATCAGAAGAAGCAGAAGATGGAGAAGGAGAAGGTGAAGTCTGGAGGGTGAATCAGAAGAATCAGAAGAAGGAGAAGGAGAAGGTAAAGTCTGGAGGGTGAATCAGAAGAAGCAAAGGAAGGAGAAGGAGAAGGTGAAGTCTGGAGGGTGAATCAGAAGAAGCAGAATAAGGAGAAGGAGAAGGTGAAGTCTGGAGGGTGAATCAGAAGAAGCAGAATAAGGAGCAGGAGAAGGTGAAGTCTGGAGGGTGAATCAGAAGAAGTAGAAGAAGGAGAAGGAGAAGGTGAAGTCTGGAGGGTGAAGCAGAAGAAGTAGAAGAAGGAGAAGGAGAAGCTGAAGTCAGGAGGGTGAATCAGAAGAAGTAGAAGAAGGAGAAGGAGAAGATGAAGTCAGGAGGGTGAATCAGAAGAAGCAGAAGAAGGAGAAGGAGTAGGTGAAGTCTGGAGGGTGAATCAGAAGAATCAGAAGAAGGAGAAGGAGAAGGTGAAGTCTGGAGGGTGAATCAGAAGAAGCAGAAGAAAGAGAAGGAGAAGGTGAAGTCTGGAGGGTGAAGCAGAAGAAACAGAAGAAGGAGAAGGAGAAGGTGAAGACTGGAGGGTGAATCAGAAGAAGTAGAAGAAGGAGAAGGAGAAGGTGAAGTCTGGAGGGTGAATCAGAAGAAGTAGAAGAAGGAGAAGGAGAAGGTGAAGTCTGGAGGGTGAATCAGAAGAAGCAGAAGAAGGAGAAGGAGAAGGTGAAGTCTGGAGGGTGAATCAGAAGAAGCAGAAGAAGGAGAAGGAGAAGATGAAGTCTGGAGGGTGAATCAGAAGAAGTAGAAGAAGGAGAAGGAGAAGGTGAAGTCTGGAGGGTGAATCAGAAGTAGTAGAAGAAGGAGAAGGAGAAGGTGATGTCTGGAGGGTGAATCAGAAGAAACAGAAGAAGGAGAAGTAGAAGGTGAAGTCTGGAGGGTGAATCAGAAGAAGTAGAAGAAGGAGAAGGAGAAGGTGTAGTCTGGAGGGTGAATCAGAAGAAGTAGACGAAGGAGAAGGAGAAGGTGAAGTCTGGAGGGTGAATCAGAAGAAGCAGAAGAAGGAGATGGAGAAGGTGAAGTCTGGAGGGTGAATCAGAAGAAGTAGAAGAAGGAGAAGGAGAAGGTGAAGTCTGGAGGGTGAATCAGAAGAAGCAGAAGAAGGAGAAGGAGAAGGTGAAGTCTGGAGGGTGATTCAGAAGAAGCAGAATAAGGAGAAGGAGAAGGTGATGTCTGGAGGGTGAATCAGAAGAAGCAGAAGAAGGAGAAGGAGAAGGTGAAGTCTGGAGGGTGAATCAGAAGAAGTAGAAGAAGGAGAAGGAGAAGGTGAAGTCTGGAGGGTGAATCAGAAGAAGTAGAAGAAGGAGAAGGAGAAGGTGAAGTCTGGAGGGTGAATCAGAAGAAGTAGAAGAAGGAGAAGGAGAAGGTGAAGTCTGGAGGGGGAAGCAGAAGAAGTAGAAGAAGGAGAAGGAGAAGGTGAAGTCAGGAGGGTGAATCAGAAGATGTAGAAGAAGGAGAAGGAGAAGGTGAAGTCAGGAGGGTGAATCAGAAGAAGCAGAAGAAGGAGAAGGAGAAGGTAAAGTCTGGAGGGTGAATCAGAAGAATCAGAAGAAGGAGAAGGAGAAGTTGAAGTCTGGAGGGTGAATCAGAAGAAGTAGAAGAAGGAGAAGGAGAAGGTGAAGTCTGGAGGGTGAATCAGAAGAAGCAGAAGAAGGAGAAGGAGAAGGTGAAGTCTGGAGGGTGACTCAGAAGAAGTAGACGAAGGAGAAGGAGAAGGTGAAGTCTGGAGGGTGAATCAGAAGAAGCAGAAGAAGGAGATGGAGAAGGTGAAGTCTGGAGGGTGAATCAGAAGAAGTAGAAGAAGGAGAAGGTGAAGGTGAAGTCTGGAGGGTGAATCAGAAGAAGCAGAAGAAGGAGAAGGAGAAGGTGAAGTCTGGAGGGTGAATCAGAAGAAGCAGAAGAAGGAGAAGGAGAAGGTGAAGTCTGGAGGGTGATTCAGAAGAAGCAGAATAAGGAGAAGGAGAAGGTGAAGTCTGGAGGGTGAATCAGAAGAAGCAGAAGAAGGAGAAGGAGAAGGTGAAGTCTGGAGTGTGAATCAGAAGAAGTAGAAGAAGGAGAAGGAGAAGGTGAAGTCTGGAGGGTGAATCAGAAGAAGTAGAAGAAGGAGAAGGAGAAGGTGAAGTCTGGAGGGTGAATCAGAAGAAGTAGAAGAAGGAGAAGGAGAAGGTGAAGTCTGGAGGGTGAAGCAGAAGAAGTAGAAGAAGGAGAAGGAGAAGGTGAAGTCAGGAGGGTGAATCAGAAGATGTAGAAGAAGGAGAAGGAGAAGGTGAAGTCAGGAGGGTGAATCAGAAGAAGCAGAAGAAGGAGAAGGAGAAGGTGAAGTCTGGAGGGTGGATCAGAAGAAGTAGAAGAAGGAGAAGGAGAAGGTGAAGTCTGGAGGGTGAATCAGAAGAAGCAGAAGAAGGAGAAGGAGAAGGTGAAGTCTGGAGGGTGAATCAGAAGAAGCAGAAGAAGGAGAAGGAGAAGGTGAAGTCTGAAGGGTGAATCAGAAGAAGCAGAAGAAGGAGAAGGAGAAGGTGAAGTCTGGAGGGTGAATCAGAAGAAGCAGAATAAGGAGAAGGAGAAGGTGAAGTCTGGAGGGTGAATCAGAAGAAGCAGAAGAAGGAGAAGGAGAAGGTGAAGTCTGGAGGGTGAATCAGAAGAAGTAGAAGAAGGAGAAGGAGAAGGTGAAGTCTGGAGGGTGAAGCAGAAGAAGTAGAAGAAGGAGAAGGAGAAGGTGAAGTCAGGAGGGTGAATCAGAAGAAGTAGAAGAAGGAGAAGGAGAAGGTGAAGTCAGGAGGGTGAATCAGAAGAAGCAGAAGAAGGAGATAGAGAAGGTGAAGTCTGGAGGGTGAATCAGAAGAATCAGAAGAAGGAGAAGGAGAAGGTGAAGTCTGGAGGGTGAAGCAGAAGAAGCAGAAGAAAGAGAAGGAGAAGGTGAAGTCTGGAGGGTGAAGCAGAAGAAACAGAAGAAGGAGAAGGAGAAGGTGAAGACTGGAGGGTGAATCAGAAGAAGTAGAAGAAGGAGAAGGAGAAGGTGAAGTCTGGAGGGTGAATCAGAAGAAGTAGAAGAAGGAGAAGGAGAAGGTGAAGTCTGGAGGGTGAATCAGAAGAAGCAGAAGAAGGAGATGGAGAAGGTGAAGTCTGGAGGGTGAATCAGAAGAAGTAGAAGAAGGAGAAGGAGAAGGTGAAGTCTGGAGGGTGAATCAGAAGAAGCAGAAGAAGGAGAAGGAGAAGGTGAAGTCTGGAGGGTGATTCAGAAGAAGCAGAATAAGGAGAAGGAGAAGGTGATGTCTGGAGGGTGAATCAGAAGAAGCAGAAGAAGGAGAAGGAGAAGGTGAAGTCTGGAGGGTGAATCAGAAGAAGTAGAAGAAGGAGAAGGAGAAGGTGAAGTCTGGAGGGTGAATCAGAAGAAGTAGAATAAGGAGAAGGAGAAGGTGAAGTCTGGAGGTTGAATCAGAAGAAGTAGAAGAAGGAGAAGGAGAAGGTGAAGTCTGGAGGGGGAAGCAGAAGAAGTAGAAGAAGGAGAAGGAGAAGGTGAAGTCAGGAGGGTGAAAGAGAAGATGTAGAAGAAGGAGAAGGAGAAGGTGAAGTCAGGAGGGTGAATCAGAAGAAGCAGAAGAAGGAGAAGGAGAAGGTGAAGTCTGGAGGGTGAATCAGAAGAATCAGAAGAAGGAGAAGGAGAAGGTGAAGTCTGGAGGGTGAATCAGAAGAAGTAGAAGAAGGAGAAGGAGAAGGTGAAGTCTGGATGGTGAATCAGAAGAAGCAGAAGAAGGAGAAGGAGAAGGTGAAGTCTGGAGGGTGAATCAGAAGAAGTAGACGAAGGAGAAGGAGAAGGTGAAGTCTGGAGGGTGAATCAGAAGAAGCAGAAGAAGGAGATGGAGAAGGTGAAGTCTGGAGGGTGAATCAGAAGAAGTAGAAGAAGGAGAAGGTGAAGGTGAAGTCTGGAGGGTGAATCAGAAGAAGCAGAAGAAGGAGAAGGAGAAGGTGAAGTCTGGAGGGTGAATCAGAAGAAGCAGAAGAAGGAGAAGGAGAAGGTGAAGTCTGGAGGGTGATTCAGAAGAAGCAGAATAAGGAGAAGGAGAAGGTGAAGTCTGGAGGGTGAATCAGAAGAAGCAGAAGAAGGAGAAGGAGAAGGTGAAGTCTGGAGGGTGAATCAGAAGAAGTAGATGAAGGAGAAGGAGAAGGTGAAGTCTGGAGGGTGAATCAGAAGAAGTAGAAGAAGGAGAAGGAGAAGGTGAAGTCCGGAGGGTGAATCAGAAGAAGTAGAAGAAGGAGAAGGAGAAGGTGAAGTCTGGAGGGTGAATCAGAAGAAGTAGATGAAGGAGAAGGAGAAGGTGAAGTCTGGAGGGTGAATCAGAAGAAGTAGAAGAAGGAGAAGGAGAAGTTGAAGTCTGGAGGGTGAATCAGAAGAAGTAGAAGAAGGAGAAGGAGAAGGTGAAGTCTGGAGGGTGAAGCAGAAGAAGTAGAAGAAGGAGAAGGAGAAGGTGAAGTCAGGAGGGTGAATCAGAAGATGTAGAAGAAGGAGAAGGAGAAGGTGAAGTCAGGAGGGTGAATCAGAAGAAGCAGAAGAAGGAGAAGGAGAAGGTGAAGTCTGGAGGGTGAATCAGAAGAAGTAGAAGAAGGAGAAGGAGAAGGTGAAGTCTGGAGGGTAAATCAGAAGAAGCAGAAGAAGGAGAAGGAGAAGGTGAAGTCTGGAGGGTGAATCAGAAGAAGCAGAAGAAGGAGAAGGAGAAGGTGAAGTCTGGAGGGTGAATCAGAAGAAGCAGAAGAAGGAGAAGGAGAAGGTGAAGTCTGGAGGGTGAATCAGAAGAAGCAGAATAAGGAGAAGGAGAAGGTGAAGTCTGGAGGGTGAATCAGAAGAAGCAGAAGAAGGAGAAGGAGAAGGTGAAGTCTGGAGGGTGAATCAGAAGAAGTAGAAGAAGGAGAAGGAGAAGGTGAAGTCTGGAGGGTGAAGCAGAAGAAGTAGAAGAAGGAGAAGGAGAAGGTGAAGTCAGGAGGGTGAATCAGAAGAAGTAGAAGAAGGAGAAGGAGAAGGTGAAGTCAGGAGGGTGAATCAGAAGAAGCAGAAGAAGGAGATAGAGAAGGTGAAGTCTGGAGGGTGAATCAGAAGAATCAGAAGAAGGAGAAGGAGAAGGTGAAGTCTGGAGGGTGAAGCAGAAGAAGCAGAAGAAAGAGAAGGAAAAGGTGAAGTCTGGAGGGTGAAGCAGAAGAAACAGAAGAAGGAGAAGGAGAAGGTGAAGACTGGAGGGTGAATCAGAAGAAGTAGAAGAAGGAGAAGGAGAAGGTGAAGTCTGGAGGGTGAATCAGAAGAAGTAGAAGAAGGAGAAGGAGAAGGTGAAGTCTGGAGGGTGAATCAGAAGAAGCAGAAGAAGGAGAAGGAGAAGGTGAAGTCTGGAGGGTGAATCAGAAGAAGCAGAAGAAGGAGAAGGAGAAGATGAAGTCTGGAGGGTGAATCAGAAGAAGTAGAAGAAGGAGAAGGAGAAGGTGAGGTCTGGAGGGTGAATCAGAAGAAGCAGAAGAAGGAGAAGGAGAAGGTGAAGTCTGGAGGGTGAATCAGAAGAAGCAGAAGAAGGAGAAGGAGAAGGTGAAGTCTGGAGGGTGAATCAGAAGAAGCAGAAGAAGGAGAAGGAGAAGGTGAAGTCAGGAGGGTGAATCAGAAGAAGCAGAAGAAGGAGAAGGAGTAGGTGAAGTTAGGAGGGTGAATCAGAAGAAGCAGAAGAAGGAGAAGGAGCAGGTGAAGTCAGGGGGGTGTAGCTGAAGAAGTAGAAGAAGGAGAAGGAGAAGGTGAAGTCAGGACGGTGAAGCAGAAGAAGCAGAAGAAGGAGAAGGAGAAGGTGAAGCCTGGAGGGCGCAGCAGAAGAAGCAGAAGAAGGAGAAGGAGAAGGTGAAGTCTGGAGTGTGAAGCAGAAGAAGCAGAAGAAGGAGAAGGAGAAGGTGAAGTCTGGAGGGTGAATCAGAAGAAGTAGAAGAAGGAGAAGGAGAAGGTGAAGTCTGGAGGGTGAAGCAGAAGAAGTAGAAGGAGAAGGAGAAGGTGAAGTCAGGAGGGTGAATCAGAAGAAGTAGAAGAAGGAGAAGGAGAAGGTGAAGTCAGGAGGGTGAATCAGAAGAAGCAGAAGAAGGAGAAGGAGAAGGTGAAGTCTGGAGGGTGAATCAGAAGAATCAGAAGAAGGAGAAGGAGAAGGTGAAGTCTGGAGGGTGAATCAGAAGAAGCAGAAGAAAGAGAAGGAGAAGGTGAAGTCTGGAGGGTGAAGCAGAAGAAACAGAAGAAGGAGAAGGAGAAGGTGAAGACTGGAGGGTGAATCAGAAGAAGTAGAAGAAGGAGAAGGAGAAGGTGAAGTCTGGAGGGTGAATCAGAAGAAGTAGGAGAAGGAGAAGGAGAAGTTGAAGTCTGGAGGGTGAATCAGAAGAAGCAGAAGAAGGAGAAGGAGAAGATGAAGTCTGGAGGGTGAATCAGAAGCAACAGAAGAAGGAGAAGGAGAAGGTGAAGTCTGGAGGGTGAATCAGAAGAAGCAGAAGAAGGAGAAGGAGAAGGTGAAGTCTGGAGGGTGAATCAGAAGAAGCAGAATAAGGAGAAGGAGAAGGTGAAGTCTGGAGGGTGAATCAGAAGAAGCAGAAGAAGGAGAAGGAGAAGGTGAAGTCTGGAGGGTGAATCAGAAGAAGTAGAAGAAGGAGAAGGAGAAGGTGAAGTCTGGAGGGTGAAGCAGAAGAAGTAGAAGAAGGAGAAGGAGAAGGTGAAGTCAGGAGGGTGAATCAGAAGAAGTAGAAGAAGGAGAAGGAGAAGGTGAAGTCAGGATGGTGAATCAGAAGAAGCAGAAGAAGGAGATAGAGAAGGTGAAGTCTGGAGGGTGAATCAGAAGAATCAGAAGAAGGAGAAGGAGAAGGTGAAGTCTGGAGGGTGAAGCAGAAGAAGCAGAAGAAAGAGAAGGAGAAGGTGAAGTCTGGAGGGTGAAGCAGAAGAAACAGAAGAAGGAGAAGGAGAAGGTGAAGACTGGAGGGTGAATCAGAAGAAGTAGAAGAAGGAGAAGGAGAAGGTGAAGTCTGGAGGGTGAATCAGAAGAAGTAGAAGAAGGAGAAGGAGAAGGTGAAGTCTGGAGGGTGAATCAGAAGAAGCAGAAGAAGGAGATGGAGAAGGTGAAGTCTGGAGGGTGAATCAGAAGAAGTAGAAGAAGGAGAAGGAGAAGGTGAAGTCTGGAGGGTGAATCAGAAGAAGCAGAAGAAGGAGAAGGAGAAGGTGAAGTCTGGAGGGTGATTCAGAAGAAGCAGAATAAGGAGAAGGAGAAGGTGATGTCTGGAGGGTGAATCAGAAGAAGCAGAAGAAGGAGAAGGAGAAGGTGAAGTCTGGAGGGTGAATCAGAAGAAATAGAAGAAGGAGAAGGAGAAGGTGAAGTCTGGAGGGTGAATCAGAAGAAGTAGAATAAGGAGAAGGAGAAGGTGAAGTCTGGAGGGTGAATCAGAAGAAGTAGAAGAAGGAGAAGGAGAAGGTGAAGTCTGGAGGGGGAAGCAGAAGAAGTAGAAGAAGGAGAAGGAGAAGGTGAAGTCAGGAGGGTGAATCAGAAGATGTAGAAGAAGGAGAAGGAGAAGGTGAAGTCAGGAGGGTGAATCAGAAGAAGCAGAAGAAGGAGAAGGAGAAGGTGAAGTCTGGAGGGTGAATCAGAAGAAGTAGAAGAAGGAGAAGGAGAAGTTGAAGTCTGGAGGGTGAAGCAGAAGAAGTAGAAGATGGAGAAGGAGAAGGTGAAGTCAGGAGGGTGAATCAGAAGAAGTAGAAGAAGGAGAAGGAGAAGGTGAAGTCAGGAGGGTGAATCAGAAGAAGCAGAAGATGGAGAAGGAGAAGGTGAAGTCTGGAGGGTGAATCAGAAGAATCAGAAGAAGGAGAAGGAGAAGGTAAAGTCTGGAGGGTGAATCAGAAGAAGCAAAGGAAGGAGAAGGAGAAGGTGAAGTCTGGAGGGTGAATCAGAAGAAGCAGAATAAGGAGAAGGAGAAGGTGAAGTCTGGAGGGTGAATCAGAAGAAGCAGAATAAGGAGCAGGAGAAGGTGAAGTCTGGAGGGTGAATCAGAAGAAGTAGAAGAAGGAGAAGGAGAAGGTGAAGTCTGGAGGGTGAAGCAGAAGAAGTAGAAGAAGGAGAAGGAGAAGCTGAAGTCAGGAGGGTGAATCAGAAGAAGTAGAAGAAGGAGAAGGAGAAGATGAAGTCAGGAGGGTGAATCAGAAGAAGCAGAAGAAGGAGAAGGAGTAGGTGAAGTCTGGAGGATGAATCAGAAGAATCAGAAGAAGGAGAAGGAGAAGGTGAAGTCTGGAGGGTGAATCAGAAGAAGCAGAAGAAAGAGAAGGAGAAGGTGAAGTCTGGAGGGTGAAGCAGAAGAAACAGAAGAAGGAGAAGGAGAAGGTGAAGACTGGAGGGTGAATCAGAAGAAGTAGAAGAAGGAGAAGGAGAAGGTGAAGTCTGGAGGGTGAATCAGAAGAAGTAGACGAAGGAGAAGGAGAAGGTGAAGTCTGGAGGGTGAATCAGAAGAAGCAGAAGAAGGAGATGGAGAAGGTGAAGTCTGGAGGGTGAATCAGAAGAAGTAGAAGAAGGAGAAGGAGAAGGTGAAGTCTGGAGGGTGAATCAGAAGAAGCAGAAGAAGGAGAAGGAGAAGGTGAAGTCTGGAGGGTGATTCAGAAGAAGCAGAATAAGGAGAAGGAGAAGGTGATGTCTGGAGGGTGAATCAGAAGAAGCAGAAGAAGGAGAAGGAGAAGGTGAAGTCTGGAGGGTGAATCAGAAGAAGTAGAAGAAGGAGAAGGAGAAGGTGAAGTCTGGAGGGTGAATCAGAAGAAATAGAAGAAGGAGAAGGAGAAGGTGAAGTCTGGAGGGTGAATCAGAAGAAGTAGAAGAAGGAGAAGGAGAAGGTGAAGTCTGGAGGGGGAAGCAGAAGAAGTAGAAGAAGGAGAAGGAGAAGGTGAAGTCAGGAGGGTGAATCAGAAGATGTAGAAGAAGGAGAAGGAGAAGGTGAAGTCAGGAGGGTGAATCAGAAGAAGCAGAAGAAGGAGAAGGAGAAGGTGAAGTCTGGAGGGTGAATCAGAAGAATCAGAAGAAGGAGAAGGAGAAGTTGAAGTCTGGAGGGTGAATCAGAAGAAGTAGAAGAAGGAGAAGGAGAAGGTGAAGTCTGGAGGGTGAATCAGAAGAAGCAGAAGAAGGAGAAGGAGAAGGTGAAGTCTGGAGGGTGACTCAGAAGAAGTAGACGAAGGAGAAGGAGAAGGTGAAGTCTGGAGGGTGAATCAGAAGAAGCAGAAGAAGGAGATGGAGAAGGTGAAGTCTGGAGGGTGAATCAGAAGAAGTAGAAGAAGGAGAAGGTGAAGGTGAAGTCTGGAGGGTGAATCAGAAGAAGCAGAAGAAGGAGAAGGAGAAGGTGAAGTCTGGAGGGTGAATCAGAAGAAGCAGAAGAAGGAGAAGGAGAGGGTGAAGTCTGGAGGGTGATTCAGAAGAAGCAGAATAAGGAGAAGGAGAAGGTGAAGTCTGGAGGGTGAATCAGAAGAAGCAGAAGAAGGAGAAGGAGAAGGTGAAGTCTGGAGTGTGAATCAGAAGAAGTAGAAGAAGGAGAAGGAGAAGGTGAAGTCTGGAGGGTGAATCAGAAGAAGCAGAAGAAGGAGAAGGAGAAGGTGAAGTCTGGAGGGTGAATCAGAAGAAGCAGAAGAAGGAGAAGGAGAAGGTGAAGTCTGGAGGGTGAATCAGAAGAAGCAGAATAAGGAGAAGGAGAAGGTGAAGTCTGGAGGGTGAATCAGAAGAAGCAGAAGAAGGAGAAGGAGAAGGTGAAGTCTGGAGGGTGAATCAGAAGAAGTAGAAGAAGGAGAAGGAGAAGGTGAAGTCTGGAGGGTGAAGCAGAAGAAGTAGAAGAAGGAGAAGGAGAAGGTGAAGTCAGGAGGGTGAATCAGAAGAAGTAGAAGAAGGAGAAGGAGAAGGTGAAGTCAGGAGGGTGAATCAGAAGAAGCAGAAGAAGGAGATAGAGAAGGTGAAGTCTGGAGGGTGAATCAGAAGAATCAGAAGAAGGAGAAGGAGAAGGTGAAGTCTGGAGGGTGAAGCAGAAGAAGCAGAAGAAAGAGAAGGAGAAGGTGAAGTCTGGAGGGTGAAGCAGAAGAAACAGAAGAAGGAGAAGGAGAAGGTGAAGACTGGAGGGTGAATCAGAAGAAGTAGAAGAAGGAGAAGGAGAAGGTGAAGTCTGGAGGGTGAATCAGAAGAAGTAGAAGAAGGAGAAGGAGAAGGTGAAGTCTGGAGGGTGAATCAGAAGAAGCAGAAGAAGGAGATGGAGAAGGTGAAGTCTGGAGGGTGAATCAGAAGAAGTAGAAGAAGGAGAAGGAGAAGGTGAAGTCTGGAGGGTGAATCAGAAGAAGCAGAAGAAGGAGAAGGAGAAGGTGAAGTCTGGAGGGTGATTCAGAAGAAGCAGAATAAGGAGAAGGAGAAGGTGATGTCTGGAGGGTGAATCAGAAGAAGCAGAAGAAGGAGAAGGAGAAGGTGGTGAAGTCTGGAGGGTGAATCAGAAGAAGTAGAAGAAGGAGAAGGAGAAGGTGAAGTCTGGAGGGTGAATCAGAAGAAGTAGAATAAGGAGAAGGAGAAGGTGAAGTCTGGAGGTTGAATCAGAAGAAGTAGAAGAAAGAGAAGGAGAAGGTGAAGTCTGGAGGGGGAAGCAGAAGAAGTAGAAGAAGGAGAAGGAGAAGGTGAAGTCAGGAGGGTGAAAGAGAAGATGTAGAAGAAGGAGAAGGAGAAGGTGAAGTCAGGAGGGTGAATCAGAAGAAGCAGAAGAAGGAGAAGGAGAAGGTGAAGTCTGGAGGGTGAATCAGAAGAATCAGAAGAAGGAGAAGGAGAAGGTGAAGTCTGGAGGGTGAATCAGAAGAAGTAGAAGAAGGAGAAGGAGAAGGTGAAGTCTGGATGGTGAATCAGAAGAAGCAGAAGAAGGAGAAGGAGAAGGTGAAGTCTGGAGGGTGAATCAGAAGAAGTAGACGAAGGAGAAGGAGAAGGTGAAGTCTGGAGGGTGAATCAGAAGAAGCAGAAGAAGGAGATGGAGAAGGTGAAGTCTGGAGGGTGAATCAGAAGAAGTAGAAGAAGGAGAAGGTGAAGGTGAAGTCTGGAGGGTGAATCAGAAGAAGCAGAAGAAGGAGAAGGAGAAGGTGAAGTCTGGAGGGTGAATCAGAAGAAGCAGAAGAAGGAGAAGGAGAAGGTGAAGTCTGGAGGGTGATTCAGAAGAAGCAGAATAAGGAGAAGGAGAAGGTGAAGTCTGGAGGGTGAATCAGAAGAAGCAGAAGAAGGAGAAGGAGAAGGTGAAGTCTGGAGGGTGAATCAGAAGAAGTAGATGAAGGAGAGAAGGAGAAGGTGAAGTCTGGAGGGTGAATCAGAAGAAGTAGAAGAAGGAGAAGGAGAAGGTGAAGTCCGGAGGGTGAATCAGAAGAAGTAGAAGAAGGAGAAGGAGAAGGTGAAGTCTGGAGGGTGAATCAGAAGAAGTAGATGAAGGAGAAGGAGAAGGTGAAGTCTGGAGGGTGAATCAGAAGAAGTAGAAGAAGGAGAAGGAGAAGTTGAAGTCTGGAGGGTGAATCAGAAGAAGTAGAAGAAGGAGAAGGAGAAGGTGAAGTCTGGAGGATGAAGCAGAAGAAGTAGAAGAAGGAGAAGGAGAAGGTGAAGTCAGGAGGGTGAATCAGAAGATGTAGAAGAAGGAGAAGGAGAAGGTGAAGTCAGGAGGGTGAATCAGAAGAAGCAGAAGAAGGAGAAGGAGAAGGTGAAGTCTGGAGGGTGAATCAGAAGAAGTAGAAGAAGGAGAAGGAGAAGGTGAAGTCTGGAGGGTAAATCAGAAGAAGCAGAAGAAGGAGAAGGAGAAGGTGAAGTCTGGAGGGTGAATCAGAAGAAGCAGAAGAAGGAGAAGGAGAAGGTGAAGTCTGGAGGGTGAATCAGAAGAAGCAGAAGAAGGAGAAGGAGAAGGTGAAGTCTGGAGGGTGAATCAGAAGAAGCAGAATAAGGAGAAGGAGAAGGTGAAGTCTGGAGGGTGAATCAGAAGAAGCAGAAGAAGGAGATGGAGAAGGTGAAGTCTGGAGGGTGAATCAGAAGAAGTAGAAGAAGGAGAAGGTGAAGGTGAAGTCTGGAGGGTGAATCAGAAGAAGCAGAAGAAGGAGAAGGAGAAGGTGAAGTCTGGAGGGTGAATCAGAAGAAGCAGAAGAAGGAGAAGGAGAAGGTGAAGTCTGGAGGGTGATTCAGAAGAAGCAGAATAAGGAGAAGGAGAAGGTGAAGTCTGGAGGGTGAATCAGAAGAAGCAGAAGAAGGAGAAGGAGAAGGTGAAGTCTGGAGGGTGAATCAGAAGAAGTAGATGAAGGAGAAGGAGAAGGTGAAGTCTGGAGGGTGAATCAGAAGAAGTAGAAGAAGGAGAAGGAGAAGGTGAAGTCCGGAGGGTGAATCAGAAGAAGTAGAAGAAGGAGAAGGAGAAGGTGAAGTCTGGAGGGTGAATCAGAAGAAGTAGATGAAGGAGAAGGAGAAGGTGAAGTCTGGAGGGTGAATCAGAAGAAGTAGAAGAAGGAGAAGGAGAAGTTGAAGTCTGGAGGGTGAATCAGAAGAAGTAGAAGAAGGAGGGAGAAGGTGAAGTCTGGAGGATGAAGCAGAAGAAGTAGAAGAAGGAGAAGGAGAAGGTGAAGTCAGGAGGGTGAATCAGAAGATGTAGAAGAAGGAGAAGGAGAAGGTGAAGTCAGGAGGGTGAATCAGAAGAAGCAGAAGAAGGAGAAGGAGAAGGTGAAGTCTGGAGGGTGAATCAGAAGAAGTAGAAGAAGGAGAAGGAGAAGGTGAAGTCTGGAGGGTAAATCAGAAGAAGCAGAAGAAGGAGAAGGAGAAGGTGAAGTCTGGAGGGTGAATCAGAAGAAGCAGAAGAAGGAGAAGGAGAAGGTGAAGTCTGGAGGGTGAATCAGAAGAAGCAGAAGAAGGAGAAGGAGAAGGTGAAGTCTGGAGGGTGAATCAGAAGAAGCAGAATAAGGAGAAGGAGAAGGTGAAGTCTGGAGGGTGAATCAGAAGAAGCAGAAGAAGGAGAAGGAGAAGGTGAAGTCTGGAGGGTGAATCAGAAGAAGTAGAAGAAGGAGAAGGAGAAGGTGAAGTCTGGAGGGTGAAGCAGAAGAAGTAGAAGAAGGAGAAGGAGAAGGTGAAGTCAGGAGGGTGAATCAGAAGAAGTAGAAGAAGGAGAAGGAGAAGGTGAAGTCAGGAGGGTGAATCAGAAGAAGCAGAAGAAGGAGATAGAGAAGGTGAAGTCTGGAGGGTGAATCAGAAGAATCAGAAGAAGGAGAAGGAGAAGGTGAAGTCTGGAGGGTGAAGCAGAAGAAGCAGAAGAAAGAGAAGGAAAAGGTGAAGTCTGGAGGGTGAAGCAGAAGAAACAGAAGAAGGAGAAGGAGAAGGTGAAGACTGGAGGGTGAATCAGAAGAAGTAGAAGAAGGAGAAGGAGAAGGTGAAGTCTGGAGGGTGAATCAGAAGAAGTAGAAGAAGGAGAAGGAGAAGGTGAAGTCTGGAGGGTGAATCAGAAGAAGCAGAAGAAGGAGAAGGAGAAGGTGAAGTCTGGAGGGTGAATCAGAAGAAGCAGAAGAAGGAGAAGGAGAAGATGAAGTCTGGAGGGTGAATCAGAAGAAGTAGAAGAAGGAGAAGGAGAAGGTGAGGTCTGGAGGGTGAATCAGAAGAAGCAGAAGAAGGAGAAGGAGAAGGTGAAGTCTGGAGGGTGAATCAGAAGAAGCAGAAGAAGGAGAAGGAGAAGGTGAAGTCTGGAGGGTGAATCAGAAGAAGCAGAAGAAGGAGAAGGAGAAGGTGAAGTCAGGAGGGTGAATCAGAAGAAGCAGAAGAAGGAGAAGGAGTAGGTGAAGTTAGGAGGGTGAATCAGAAGAAGCAGAAAAAGGAGAAGGAGCAGGTGAAGTCAGGGGGGTGTAGCTGAAGAAGTAGAAGAAGGAGAAGGAGAAGGTGAAGTCAGGACGGTGAAGCAGAAGAAGCAGAAAAAGGAGAAGGAGAAGGTGAAGCCTGGAGGGCGCAGCAGAAGAAGCAGAAGAAGGAGAAGGAGAAGGTGAAGTCTGGAGTGTGAAGCAGAAGAAGCAGAAGAAGGAGAAGGAGAAGGTGAAGTCTGGAGGGTGAATCAGAAGAAGTAGAAGAAGGAGAAGGAGAAGGTGAAGTCTGGAGGGTGAAGCAGAAGAAGTAGAAGGAGAAGGAGAAGGTGAAGTCAGGAGGGTGAATCAGAAGAAGTAGAAGAAGGAGAAGGAGAAGGTGAAGTCTGGAGGGTGAATCAGAAGAAGTAGAAGAAGGAGAAGGAGAAGGTGAAGTCTGGAGGGTGAATCAGAAGAAGCAGAAGAAGGAGAAGGAGAAGGTGAAGTCTGGAGGGTGAATCAGAAGAATCAGAAGAAGGAGAAGGAGAAGGTGAAGTCTGGAGGGTGAATCAGAAGAAGTAGAAGAAGGAGAAGGAGAAGGTGAAGTCTGGATGGTGAATCAGAAGAAGCAGAAGAAGGAGAAGGAGAAGGTGAAGTCTGGAGGGTGAATCAGAAGAAGTAGACGAAGGAGAAGGAGAAGGTGAAGTCTGGAGGGTGAATCAGAAGAAGCAGAAGAAGGAGATGGAGAAGGTGAAGTCTGGAGGGTGAATCAGAAGAAGTAGAAGAAGGAGAAGGTGAAGGTGAAGTCTGGAGGGTGAATCAGAAGAAGCAGAAGAAGGAGAAGGAGAAGGTGAAGTCTGGAGGGTGAATCAGAAGAAGCAGAAGAAGGAGAAGGAGAAGGTGAAGTCTGGAGGGTGATTCAGAAGAAGCAGAATAAGGAGAAGGAGAAGGTGAAGTCTGGAGGGTGAATCAGAAGAAGCAGAAGAAGGAGAAGGAGAAGGTGAAGTCTGGAGGGTGAATCAGAAGAAGTAGATGAAGGAGAAGGAGAAGGTGAAGTCTGGAGGGTGAATCAGAAGAAGTAGAAGAAGGAGAAGGAGAAGGTGAAGTCCGGAGGGTGAATCAGAAGAAGTAGAAGAAGGAGAAGGAGAAGGTGAAGTCTGGAGGATGAATCAGAAGAAGTAGATGAAGGAGAAGGAGAAGGTGAAGTCTGGAGGGTGAATCAGAAGAAGTAGAAGAAGGAGAAGGAGAAGTTGAAGTCTGGAGGGTGAATCAGAAGAAGTAGAAGAAGGAGAAGGAGAAGGTGAAGTCTGGAGGGTGAAGCAGAAGAAGTAGAAGAAGGAGAAGGAGAAGGTGAAGTCAGGAGGGTGAATCAGAAGATGTAGAAGAAGGAGAAGGAGAAGGTGAAGTCAGGAGGGTGAATCAGAAGAAGCAGAAGAAGGAGAAGGAGAAGGTGAAGTCTGGAGGGTGAATCAGAAGAAGTAGAAGAAGGAGAAGGAGAAGGTGAAGTCTGGAGGGTAAATCAGAAGAAGCAGAAGAAGGAGAAGGAGAAGGTGAAGTCTGGAGGGTGAATCAGAAGAAGCAGAAGAAGGAGAAGGAGAAGGTGAAGTCTGGAGGGTGAATCAGAAGAAGCAGAAGAAGGAGAAGGAGAAGGTGAAGTCTCGAGGGTGAATCAGAAGAAGCAGAATAAGGAGAAGGAGAAGGTGAAGTCTGGAGGGTGAATCAGAAGAAGCAGAAGAAGGAGAAGGAGAAGGTGAAGTCTGGAGGGTGAATCAGAAGAAGTAGAAGAAGGAGAAGGAGAAGGTGAAGTCTGGAGGGTGAAGCAGAAGAAGTAGAAGAAGGAGAAGGAGAAGGTGAAGTCAGGAGGGTGAATCAGAAGAAGTAGAAGAAGGAGAAGGAGAAGGTGAAGTCAGGAGGGTGAATCAGAAGAAGCAGAAGAAGGAGATAGAGAAGGTGAAGTCTGGAGGGTGAATCAGAAGAATCAGAAGAAGGAGAAGGAGAAGGTGAAGTCTGGAGGGTGAAGCAGAAGAAGCAGAAGAAAGAGAAGGAAAAGGTGAAGTCTGGAGGGTGAAGCAGAAGAAACAGAAGAAGGAGAAGGAGAAGGTGAAGACTGGAGGGTGAATCAGAAGAAGTAGAAGAAGGAGAAGGAGAAGGTGAAGTCTGGAGGGTGAATCAGAAGAAGTAGAAGAAGGAGAAGGAGAAGGTGAAGTCTGGAGGGTGAATCAGAAGAAGCAGAAGAAGGAGAAGGAGAAGGTGAAGTCTGGAGGGTGAATCAGAAGAAGCAGAAGAAGGAGAAGGAGAAGATGAAGTCTGGAGGGTGAATCAGAAGAAGTAGAAGAAGGAGAAGGAGAAGGTGAGGTCTGGAGGGTGAATCAGAAGAAGCAGAAGAAGGAGAAGGAGAAGGTGAAGTCTGGAGGGTGAATCAGAAGAAGCAGAAGAAGGAGAAGGAGAAGGTGAAGTCTGGAGGGTGAATCAGAAGAAGCAGAAGAAGGAGAAGGAGAAGGTGAAGTCAGGAGGGTGAATCAGAAGAAGCAGAAGAAGGAGAAGGAGTAGGTGAAGTTAGGAGGGTGAATCAGAAGAAGCAGAAAAAGGAGAAGGAGCAGGTGAAGTCAGGGGGGTGTAGCTGAAGAAGTAGAAGAAGGAGAAGGAGAAGGTGAAGTCAGGACGGTGAAGCAGAAGAAGCAGAAGAAGGAGAAGGAGAAGGTGAAGCCTGGAGGGCGCAGCAGAAGAAGCAGAAGAAGGAGAAGGAGAAGGTGAAGTCTGGAGTGTGAAGCAGAAGAAGCAGAAGAAGGAGAAGGAGAAGGTGAAGTCTGGAGGGTGAATCAGAAGAAGTAGAAGAAGGAGAAGGAGAAGGTGAAGTCTGGAGGGTGAAGCAGAAGAAGTAGAAGGAGAAGGAGAAGGTGAAGTCAGGAGGGTGAATCAGAAGAAGTAGAAGAAGGAGAAGGAGAAGGTGAAGTCAGGAGGGTGAATCAGAAGAAGCAGAAGAAGGAGAAGGAGAAGGTGAAGTCTGGAGGGTGAATCAGAAGAATCAGAAGAAGGAGAAGGAGAAGGTGAAGTCTGGAGGGTGAATCAGAAGAAGCAGAAGAAAGAGAAGGAGAAGGTGAAGTCTGGAGGGTGAAGCAGAAGAAACAGAAGAAGGAGAAGGAGAAGGTGAAGACTGGAGGGTGAATCAGAAGAAGTAGAAGAAGGAGAAGGAGAAGGTGAAGTCTGGAGGGTGAATCAGAAGAAGTAGAAGAAGGAGAAGGAGAAGTTGAAGTCTGGAGGGTGAATCAGAAGAAGCAGAAGAAGGAGAAGGAGAAGATGAAGTCTGGAGGGTGAATCAGAAGCAACAGAAGAAGGAGAAGGAGAAGGTGAAGTCTGGAGGGTGAATCAGAAGAAGCAGAAGAAGGAGAAGGAGAAGGTGAAGTCTGGAGGGTGAATCAGAAGAAGCAGAATAAGGAGAAGGAGAAGGTGAAGTCTGGAGGGTGAATCAGAAGAAGCAGAAGAAGGAGAAGGAGAAGGTGAAGTCTGGAGGGTGAATCAGAAGAAGTAGAAGAAGGAGAAGGAGAAGGTGAAGTCTGGAGGGTGAAGCAGAAGAAGTAGAAGAAGGAGAAGGAGAAGGTGAAGTCAGGAGGGTGAATCAGAAGAAGTAGAAGAAGGAGAAGGAGAAGGTGAAGTCAGGATGGTGAATCAGAAGAAGCAGAAGAAGGAGATAGAGAAGGTGAAGTCTGGAGGGTGAATCAGAAGAATCAGAAGAAGGAGAAGGAGAAGGTGAAGTCTGGAGGGTGAAGCAGAAGAAGCAGAAGAAAGAGAAGGAGAAGGTGAAGTCTGGAGGGTGAATCAGAAGAAGTAGAAGAAGGAGAAGGAGAAGTTGAAGTCTGGAGGGTGAATCAGAAGAAGTAGATGAAGGAGAAGGAGAAGGTGAAGTCTGGAGGGTGAATCAGAAGAAGTAGAAGAAGGAGAAGGAGAAGTTGAAGTCTGGAGGGTGAATCAGAAGAAGTAGAAGAAGGAGAAGGAGAAGGTGAAGTCTGGAGGGTGAAGCAGAAGAAGTAGAAGAAGGAGAAGGAGAAGGTGAAGTCAGGAGGGTGAATCAGAAGATGTAGAAGAAGGAGAAGGAGAAGGTGAAGTCAGGAGGGTGAATCAGAAGAAGCAGAAGAAGGAGAAGGAGAAGGTGAAGTCTGGAGGGTGAATCAGAAGAAGTAGAAGAAGGAGAAGGAGAAGGTGAAGTCTGGAGGGTAAATCAGAAGAAGCAGAAGAAGGAGAAGGAGAAGGTGAAGTCTGGAGGGTGAATCAGAAGAAGCAGAAGAAGGAGAAGGAGAAGGTGAAGTCTGGAGCGTGAATCAGAAGAAGCAGAAGAAGGAGAAGGAGAAGGTGAAGTCTGGAGGGTGAATCAGAAGAAGCAGAATAAGGAGAAGGAGAAGGTGAAGTCTGGAGGGTGAATCAGAAGAAGCAGAAGAAGGAGAAGGAGAAGGTGAAGTCTGGAGGGTGAATCAGAAGAAGTAGAAGAAGGAGAAGGAGAAGGTGAAGTCTGGAGGGTGAAGCAGAAGAAGTAGAAGAAGGAGAAGGAGAAGGTGAAGTCAGGAGGGTGAATCAGAAGAAGTAGAAGAAGGAGAAGGAGAAGGTGAAGTCAGGAGGGTGAATCAGAAGAAGCAGAAGAAGGAGATAGAGAAGGTGAAGTCTGGAGGGTGAATCAGAAGAATCAGAAGAAGGAGAAGGAGAAGGTGAAGTCTGGAGGGTGAAGCAGAAGAAGCAGAAGAAAGAGAAGGAAAAGGTGAAGTCTGGAGGGTGAAGCAGAAGAAACAGAAGAAGGAGAAGGAGAAGGTGAAGACTGGAGGGTGAATCAGAAGAAGTAGAAGAAGGAGAAGGAGAAGGTGAAGTCTGGAGGGTGAATCAGAAGAAGTAGAAGAAGGAGAAGGAGAAGGTGAAGTCTGGAGGGTGAATCAGAAGAAGCAGAAGAAGGAGAAGGAGAAGGTGAAGTCTGGAGGGTGAATCAGAAGAAGCAGAAGAAGGAGAAGGAGAAGATGAAGTCTGGAGGGTGAATCAGAAGAAGTAGAAGAAGGAGAAGGAGAAGGTGAGGTCTGGAGGGTGAATCAGAAGAAGCAGAAGAAGGAGAAGGAGAAGGTGAAGTCTGGAGGGTGAATCAGAAGAAGCAGAAGAAGGAGAAGGAGAAGGTGAAGTCTGGAGGGTGAATCAGAAGAAGCAGAAGAAGGAGAAGGAGAAGGTGAAGTCAGGAGGGTGAATCAGAAGAAGCAGAAGAAGGAGAAGGAGTAGGTGAAGTTAGGAGGGTGAATCAGAAGAAGCAGAAAAAGGAGAAGGAGCAGGTGAAGTCAGGGGGGTGTAGCTGAAGAAGTAGAAGAAGGAGAAGGAGAAGGTGAAGTCAGGACGGTGAAGCAGAAGAAGCAGAAGAAGGAGAAGGAGAAGGTGAAGCCTGGAGGGCGCAGCAGAAGAAGCAGAAGAAGGAGAAGGAGAAGGTGAAGTCTGGAGTGTGAAGCAGAAGAAGCAGAAGAAGGAGAAGGAGAAGGTGAAGTCTGGAGGGTGAATCAGAAGAAGTAGAAGAAGGAGAAGGAGAAGGTGAAGTCTGGAGGGTGAAGCAGAAGAAGTAGAAGGAGAAGGAGAAGGTGAAGTCAGGAGGGTGAATCAGAAGAAGTAGAAGAAGGAGAAGGAGAAGGTGAAGTCAGGAGGGTGAATCAGAAGAAGCAGAAGAAGGAGAAGGAGAAGGTGAAGTCTGGAGGGTGAATCAGAAGAATCAGAAGAAGGAGAAGGAGAAGGTGAAGTCTGGAGGGTGAATCAGAAGAAGCAGAAGAAAGAGAAGGAGAAGGTGAAGTCTGGAGGGTGAAGCAGAAGAAACAGAAGAAGGAGAAGGAGAAGGTGAAGACTGGAGGGTGAATCAGAAGAAGTAGAAGAAGGAGAAGGAGAAGGTGAAGTCTGGAGGGTGAATCAGAAGAAGTAGAAGAAGGAGAAGGAGAAGTTGAAGTCTGGAGGGTGAATCAGAAGAAGCAGAAGAAGGAGAAGGAGAAGATGAAGTCTGGAGGGTGAATCAGAAGCAACAGAAGAAGGAGAAGGAGAAGGTGAAGTCTGGAGGGTGAATCAGAAGAAGCAGAAGAAGGAGAAGGAGAAGGTGAAGTCTGGAGGGTGAATCAGAAGAAGCAGAATAAGGAGAAGGAGAAGGTGAAGTCTGGAGGGTGAATCAGAAGAAGCAGAAGAAGGAGAAGGAGAAGGTGAAGTCTGGAGGGTGAATCAGAAGAAGTAGAAGAAGGAGAAGGAGAAGGTGAAGTCTGGAGGGTGAAGCAGAAGAAGTAGAAGAAGGAGAAGGAGAAGGTGAAGTCAGGAGGGTGAATCAGAAGAAGTAGAAGAAGGAGAAGGAGAAGGTGAAGTCAGGATGGTGAATCAGAAGAAGCAGAAGAAGGAGATAGAGAAGGTGAAGTCTGGAGGGTGAATCAGAAGAATCAGAAGAAGGAGAAGGAGAAGGTGAAGTCTGGAGGGTGAAGCAGAAGAAGCAGAAGAAAGAGAAGGAGAAGGTGAAGTCTGGAGGGTGAAGCAGAAGAAACAGAAGAAGGAGAAGGAGAAGGTGAAGACTGGAGGGTGAATCAGAAGAAGTAGAAGAAGGAGAAGGAGAAGGTGAAGTCTGGAGGGTGAATCAGAAGAAGTAGAAGAAGGAGAAGGAGAAGGTGAAGTCTGGAGGGTGAATCAGAAGAAGCAGAAGAAGGAGATGGAGAAGGTGAAGTCTGGAGGGTGAATCAGAAGAAGTAGAAGAAGGAGAAGGAGAAGGTGAAGTCTGGAGGGTGAATCAGAAGAAGCAGAAGAAGGAGAAGGAGAAGGTGAAGTCTGGAGGGTGATTCAGAAGAAGCAGAATAAGGAGAAGGAGAAGGTGATGTCTGGAGGGTGAATCAGAAGAAGCAGAAGAAGGAGAAGGAGAAGGTGAAGTCTGGAGGGTGAATCAGAAGAAATAGAAGAAGGAGAAGGAGAAGGTGAAGTCTGGAGGGTGAATCAGAAGAAGTAGAATAAGGAGAAGGAGAAGGTGAAGTCTGGAGGGTGAATCAGAAGAAGTAGAAGAAGGAGAAGGAGAAGGTGAAGTCTGGAGGGGGAAGCAGAAGAAGTAGAAGAAGGAGAAGGAGAAGGTGAAGTCAGGAGGGTGAATCAGAAGATGTAGAAGAAGGAGAAGGAGAAGGTGAACTCAGGAGGGTGAATCAGAAGAAGCAGAAGAAGGAGAAGGAGAAGGTGAAGTCTGGAGGGTGAATCAGAAGAATCAGAAGAAGGAGAAGGAGAAGGTGAAGTCTGGAGGGTGAATCAGAAGAAGTAGAAGAAGGAGAAGGAGAAGGTGAAGTCTGGATGGTGAATCAGAAGAAGCAGAAGAAGGAGAAGGAGAAGGTGAAGTCTGGAGGGTGAATCAGAAGAAGTAGACGAAGGAGAAGGAGAAGGTGAAGTCTGGAGGGTGAATCAGAAGAAGCAGAAGAAGGAGATGGAGAAGGTGAAGTCTGGAGGGTGAATCAGAAGAAGTAGAAGAAGGAGAAGGTGAAGGTGAAGTCTGGAGGGTGAATCAGAAGAAGCAGAAGAAGGAGAAGGAGAAGGTGTAGTCTGGAGGGTGAATCAGAAGAAGCAGAAGAAGGAGAAGGAGAAGGTGAAGTCTGGAGGGTGATTCAGAAGAAGCAGAATAAGGAGAAGGAGAAGGTGAAGTCTGGAGGGTGAATCAGAAGAAGCAGAAGAAGGAGAAGGAGAAGGTGAAGTCTGGAGGGTGAATCAGAAGAAGTAGATGAAGGAGAAGGAGAAGGTGAAGTCTGGAGGGTGAATCAGAAGAAGTAGAAGAAGGAGAAGGAGAAGGTGAAGTCCGGAGGGTGAATCAGAAGAAGTAGAAGAAGCAGAAGGAGAAGGTGAAGTCTGGAGGGTGAAGCAGAAGAAGTAGAAGAAGGAGAAGGAGAAGGTGAAGTCAGGAGGGTGAATCAGAAGATGTAGAAGAAGGAGAAGGAGAAGGTGAAGTCAGGAGGGTGAATCAGAAGAAGCAGAAGAAGGAGAAGGAGAAGGTGAAGTCTGGAGGGTGAATCAGAAGAAGTAGAAGAAGGAGAAGGAGAAGGTGAAGTCTGGAGGGTGAATCAGAAGAAGCAGAAGAAGGAGAAGGTGAAGTCTGGAGGGTGAATCAGAAGAAGCAGAAGAAGGAGAAGGAGAAGGTGAAGTCTGGAGGGTGAATCAGAAGAAGCAGAAGAAGGAGAAGGAGAAGGTGAAGTCTGGAGGGTGAATCAGAAGAAGCAGAATAAGGAGAAGGAGAAGGTGAAGTCTGGAGGGTGAATCAGAAGAAGCAGAAGAAGGAGAAGGAGAAGGTGAAGTCTGGAGGGTGAATCAGAAGAAGTAGAAGAAGGAGAAGGAGAAGGTGAAGTCTGGAGGGTGAAGCAGAAGAAGTAGAAGAAGGAGAAGGAGAAGGTGAAGTGAGGAGGGTGAATCAGAAGAAGTAGAAGAAGGAGAAGGAGAAGGTGAAGTCAGGAGGGTGAATCAGAAGAAGCAGAAGAAGGAGATAGAGAAGGTGAAGTCTGGAGGGTGAATCAGAAGAATCAGAAGAAGGAGGAGGAGAAGGTGAAGTCTGGAGGGTGAAGCAGAAGAAGCAGAAGAAAGAGAAGGAGAAGGTGAAGTCTGGAGGGTGAAGCAGAAGAAACAGAAGAAGGAGAAGGAGAAGGTGAAGACTGGAGGGTTAATCAGAAGAAGTAGAAGAAGGGGAAGGAGAAGGTGAAGTCTGGAGGGTGAATCAGAAGAAGTAGAAGAAGGAGAAGGAGAAGGTGAAGTCTGGAGGGTGAATCAGAAGAAGCAGAAGAAGGAGAAGGAGAAGGTGAAGTCTGGAGGGTGAATCAGAAGAAGCAGAAGAAGGAGAAGGAGAAGATGAAGTCTGGAGGGTGAATCAGAAGAAGTAGAAGAAGGAGAAGGAGAAGGTGAAGTCTGGAGGGTGAATCAGAAGAAGTAGATGAAGGAGAAGGAGAAGGTGAAGTCTGGAGGGTGAATCAGAAGAAGTAGAAGAAGGAGAAGGAGATGTTGAAGTCTGGAGGGTGAATCAGAAGAAGTAGAAGAAGGAGAAGGAGAAGGTGAAGTCTGGAGGGTGAAGCAGAAGAAGTAGAAGAAGGAGAAGGAGAAGGTGAAGTCAGGAGGGTGAATCAGAAGATGTAGAAGAAGGAGAAGGAGAAGGTGAAGTCAGGAGGGTGAATCAGAAGAAGCAGAAGAAGGAGAAGGAGAAGGTGAAGTCTGGAGGGTGAATCAGAAGAAGTAGAAGAAGGAGAAGGAGAAGGTGAAGTCTGGAGGGTAAATCTGAAGAAGCAGAAGAAGGAGAAGGAGAAGGTGAAGTCTGGAGGGTGAATCAGAAGAAGCAGAAGAAGGAGAAGGAGAAGGTGAAGTCTGGAGGGTGAATCAGAAGAAGCAGAAGAAGGAGAAGGAGAAGGTGAAGTCTGGAGGGTGAATCAGAAGAAGCAGAATAAGGAGAAGGAGAAGGTGAAGTCTGGAGGGTGAATCAGAAGAAGCAGAAGAAGGAGAAGGAGAAGGTGAAGTCTGGAGGGTGAATCAGAAGAAGTAGAAGAAGGAGAAGGAGAAGGTGAAGTCTGGAGGGTGAAGCAGAAGAAGTAGAAGAAGGAGAAGGAGAAGGTGAAGTCAGGAGGGTGAATCAGAAGAAGTAGAAGAAGGAGAAGGAGAAGGTGAAGTCAGGAGGGTGAATCAGAAGAAGCAGAAGAAGGAGATAGAGAAGGTGAAGTCTGGAGGGTGAATCAGAAGAATCAGAAGAAGGAGAAGGAGAAGGTGAAGTCTGGAGGGTGAAGCAGAAGAAGCAGAAGAAAGAGAAGGAAAAGGTGAAGTCTGGAGGGTGAAGCAGAAGAAACAGAAGAAGGAGAAGGAGAAGGTGAAGACTGGAGGGTGAATCAGAAGAAGTAGTAGAAGGAGAAGGAGAAGGTGAAGTCTGGAGGGTGAATCAGAAGAAGTAGAAGAAGGAGAAGGAGAAGGTGAAGTCTGGAGGGAGAATCAGAAGAAGCAGAAGAAGGAGAAGGAGAAGGTGAAGTCTGGAGGGTGAATCAGAAGAAGCAGAAGAAGGAGAAGGAGAAGATGAAGTCTGGAGGGTGAATCAGAAGAAGTAGAAGAAGGAGAAGGAGAAGGTGAGGTCTGGAGGGTGAATCAGAAGAAGCAGAAGAAGGAGAAGGAGAAGGTGAAGTCTGGAGGGTGAATCAGAAGAAGCAGAAGAAGGAGAAGGAGAAGTTGAAGTCTGGAGGGTGAATCAGAAGAAGCAGAAGAAGGAGAAGGAGAAGGTGAAGTCAGGAGGGTGAATCAGAAGAAGCAGAAGAAGGAGAAGGAGTAGGTGAAGTTAGGAGGGTGAATCAGAAGAAGCAGAAGAAGGAGAAGGAGAAGGTGAAGCCTGGAGGGCGCAGCAGAAGAAGCAGAAGAAGGAGAAGGAGAAGGTGAAGTCTGGAGTGTGAAGCAGAAGAAGCAGAAGAAGGAGAAGGAGAAGGTGAAGTCTGGAGGGTGAATCAGAAGAAGTAGAAGAAGGAGAAGGAGAAGGTGAAGTCTGGAGGGTGAAGCAGAAGAAGTAGAAGGAGAAGGAGAAGGTGAAGTCAGGAGGGTGAATCAGAAGAAGTAGAAGAAGGAGAAGGAGAAGGTGAAGTCAGGAGGGTGAATCAGAAGAAGCAGAAGAAGGAGAAGGAGAAGGTGAAGTCTGGAGGGTGAATCAGAAGAATCAGAAGAAGGAGAAGGAGAAGGTGAAGTCTGGAGGGTGAATCAGAAGAAGCAGAAGAAAGAGAAGGAGAAGGTGAAGTCTGGAGGGTGAAGCAGAAGAAACAGAAAAAGGAGAAGGAGAAGGTGAAGACTGGAGGGTGAATCAGAAGAAGTAGAAGAAGGAGAAGGAGAAGGTGAAGTCTGGAGGGTGAATCAGAAGAAGTAGAAGAAGGAGAAGGAGAAGTTGAAGTCTGGAGGGTGAATCAGAAGAAGCAGAAGAAGGAGAAGGAGAAGATGAAGTCTGGAGCGTGAATCAGAAGAAACAGAAGAAGGAGAAGGAGAAGGTGAAGTCTGGAGGGTGAATCAGAAGAAGTAGAAGAAGAAGGAGAAGGTGTAGTCTGGAGGGTGAATCAGAAGAAGTAGACGAAGGAGAAGGAGAAGGTGAAGACTGGAGGGTGAATCAGAAGAAGCAGAAGAAGGAGAAGGAGAAGGTTAAGTCTGGAGGGTGAATCAGAAGAAGTAGAAGAAGGAGAAGGAGAAGGTGAAGTCTGGAGGGTGAATCAGAAGAAGTAGAAGAAGGAGAAGGAGAAGGTGAAGTCTGGAGGGTGAATCAGAAGAAGCAGAAGAAGGAGAAGGAGAAGGTGAAGTCTGGAGGGTGAATCAGAAGAAGCAGAATAAGGAGAAGGAGAAGGTGAAGTCTGGAGGGTGAATCAGAAGAAGCAGAAGAAGGAGAAGGAGAAGGTGAAGTCTGGAGGGTGAATCAGAAGAAGTAGAAGAAGGAGAAGGAGAAGATGAAGTCTGGAGGGTGAATCAGAAGAAGTAGAAGAAGGAGAAGGAGAAGGTGAAGTCTGGAGGGTGAATCAGAAGAAGTAGAAGAAGGAGAAGGAGAAGATGAAGTCTGGAGGGTGAATCAGAAGAAACAGAAGAAGGAGAAGGAGAAGGTGAAGTCTGGAGGGTGAATCAGAAGAAGTAGAAGAAGGAGAAGGAGAAGGTGAAGTCTGGAGGGTGAATCAGAAGAAGCAGAAGAAGGAGAAGGAGAAGGTGAAGTCTGGAGGGTGAATCAGAAGAAGTAGAAGAAGGAGAAGGAGAAGGTGAAGTCTGGAGGGTGAATCAGAAGAAGCAGAATAAGGAGAAGGAGAAGGTGAAGTCTGGAGGGTGAATCAGAAGAAGCAGAAGAAGGAGAAGGAGAAGGTGAAGTCTGGAGGGTGAATCAGAAGAAGTAGAAGAAGGAGAAGAGAAGATGAAGTCTGGAGGGTGAATCAGAAGAAGTAGAAGAAGGAGAAGGAGAAGGTGAAGTCTGGAGGGTGAATCAGAAGAGGTAGAAGAAGGAGAAGGAGAAGATGAAGTCTGGAGGGTGAATCAGAAGAAACAGAAGAATGAGAAGGAGAAGGTGAAGTCTGGAGGGTGAATCAGAAGAAGTAGAAGAAGGAGAAGGAGAAGGTGTAGTCTGGAGGGTGAATCAGAAGAAGTAGACGAAGGAGAAGGAGAAGGTGAAGTCTGGAGGGTGAATCAGAAGAAGCAGAAGAAGGAGAAGGAGAAGGTGAAGTCTGGAGGGTGAATCAGAAGAAGTAGAAGAAGGAGAAGGAGAAGGTGAAGTCTGGAGGGTGAATCAGAAGAAGCAGAAGAAGGAGAAGGAGAAGGTGAAGTCTGGAGGGTGAATCAGAAGAAGCAGAAGAAGGAGAAGGAGAAGGTGAAGTCTGGAGGGTGAATCAGAAGAAGTAGAAGAAGGAGAAGTAGAAGTTGAAGTCTGGAGGGTGAAGCAGAAGAAGTAGAAGATGGAGAAGGAGAAGGTGAAGTCAGGAGGGTGAATCAGAAGAAGTAGAAGAAGGAGAAGGAGAAGGTGAAGTCAGGAGCGTGTATCAGAAGAAGCAGAAGATGGAGAAGGAGAAGGTGAAGTCTGGAGGGTGAATCAGAAGAATCAGAAGAAGGAGAAGGAGAAGGTGAAGTCTGGAGGGTGAATCAGAAGAAGCAAAGGAAGGAGAAGGAGAAGGTGAAGTCTGGAGGGTGAATCAGAAGAAGCAGAATAAGGAGAAGGAGAAGTTGAAGTCTGGAGGGTGAATCAGAAGAAGCAGAATAAGGAGAAGGAGAAGGTGAAGTCTGGAGGGTGTATCAGAAGAAGCAGAAGAAGGAGAAGGAGAAGGTGAAGTCTGGAGGGTGAATCAGAAGAAGTAGAAGAAGGAGAAGGAGAAGGTGAAGTCTGGAGGGTGAAGCAGAAGAAGTAGAAGAAGGAGAAGGAGAAGGTGAAGTCAGGAGGGTGAATCAGAAGAAGTAGAAGAAGGAGAAGGAGAAGGTGGAGTCAGGAGGGTGAATCAGAAGAAGCAGAAGAAGGAGAAGGAGAAGGTGAAGTCTGGAGGGTGAATCAGAAGAAACAGAAGAAGGAGAAGGAGAAGGTGAAGTCTGGAGGGTGAATCAGAAGAAGTAGAAGAAGGAGAAGGAGAAGGTGTAGTCTGGAGGGTGAATCAGAAGAAGTAGACGAAGGAGAAGGAGAAGGTGAAGTCTGGAGGGTGAATCAGAAGAAGCAGAAGAAGGAGATGGAGAAGGTGAAGTCTGGAGGGTGAATCAGAAGAAGTAGAAGAAGGAGAAGGAGAAGGTGAAGTCTGGAGGGTGAATCAGAAGAAGCAGAAGAAGGAGAAGGAGAAGGTGAAGTCTGGAGGGTGAATCAGAAGAAGCAGAAGAAGGAGAAGGAGAAGGTGAAGTCTGGAGGGTGATTCAGAAGAAGCAGAATAAGGAGAAGGAGAAGGTGATGTCTGGAGGGTGAATCAGAAGAAGCAGAAGAAGGAGAAGGAGAAGGTGAAGTCTGGAGGGTGAATCAGAAGAAGTAGAAGAAGGAGAAGGAGAAAGTGAAGTCTGGAGGGTGAATCAGAAGAAGTAGAAGAAGGAGAAGGAGAAGGTGAAGTCTGGAGGGTGAATCAGAAGAAGTAGAAGAAGGAGAAGGAGAAGGTGAAGTCTGGAGGGTGAAGCAGAAGAAGTAGAAGAAGGAGAAGGAGAAGGTGAAGTCAGGAGGGTGAATCAGAAGATGTAGAAGAAGGAGAAGGAGAAGGTGAAGTCAGGAGGGTGAATCAGAAGAAGCAGAAGAAGGAGAAGGAGAAGGTGAAGTCTGGAGGGTGAATCAGAAGAATCAGAAGAAGGAGAAGGAGAAGGTGAAGTCTGGAGGGTGAATCAGAAGAAGCAGAAGAAAGAGAAGGAGAAGGTGAAGTCTGGAGGGTGAATCAGAAGAAGTAGAAGAAGGAGAAGGAGAAGGTGAAGTCTGGAGGGTGAATCAGAAGAAGCAGAAGAAGGAGAAGGAGAAGGTGAAGTCTGGAGGGTGAATCAGAAGAAGCAGACGAAGGAGAAGGAGAAGGTGAAGTCTGGAGGGTGAATCAGAAGAAGCAGAAGAAGGAGATGGAGAAGGTGAAGTCTGGAGGGTGAATCAGAAGAAGTAGAAGAAGGAGAAGGTCGAAGGTGAAGTCTGGAGGGTGAATCAGAAGAAGCAGAAGAAGGAGAAGGAGAAGGTGAAGTCTGGAGGGTGAATCAGAAGAAGCAGAAGAAGGAGAAGGAGAAGGTGAAGTCTGGATGGTGAATCAGAAGAAGTAGAAGAAGGAGAAGGAGAAGGTGAAGTCTGGAGGGTGAATCAGAAGAAGTAGAAGAAGGAGAAGGAGAAGGTGAAGTCTGGAGGGTGAATCAGAAGAAGTAGAAGAAGGAGAAGGAGAAGGTGAAGTCTGGAGGGTGAAGCAGAAGAAGTAGAAGAAGGAGAAGGAGAAGGTGAAGTCAGGAGGGTGAATCAGAATATGTAGAAGAAGGAGAAGGAGAAGGTGAAGTCAGGAGGGTGAATCAGAAGAAGCAGAAGAAGGAGAAGAAGAAGGTGAAGTCTGGAGGGTGAATCAGAAGAAGTAGAAGAAGGAGAAGGAGAAGGTGAAGTCTGGAGGGTGAATCAGAAGAAGCAGAAGAAGGAGAAGGAGAAGGTGAAGTCTGGAGGGTGAATCAGAAGAAGCAGAAGAAGGAGAAGGAGAAGGTGAAGTCTGGAGGGTGAATCAGAAGAAGCAGAAGAAGGAGAAGGAGAAGGTGAAGTCTGGAGGGTGAATCAGAAGAAGCAGAATAAGGAGAAGGAGAAGGTGAAGTCTGGAGGGTGAATCAGAAGAAGCAGAAGAAGGAGAAGGAGAAGGTGAAGTCTGGAGGGTGAATCAGAAGAAGTTGAAGAAGGAGAAGGAGAAGGTGAAGTCTGGAGGGTGAAGCAGAAGAAGTAGAAGAAGCAGAAGGAGAAGGTGAAGTCAGGAGGGTGAATCAGAAGAAGTAGAAGAAGGAGAAGGAGAAGGTGAAGTCAGGAGGGTGAAATCAGAAGAAGCAGAAGAAGGAGATAAAGAAGGTGAAGTCTGGAGGGTGAATCAGAAGAATCAGAAGAAGGAGAAGGAGAAGGTGAAGTCTGGAGGGTGAAGCAGAAGAAGCAGAAGAAAGAGAAGGAGAAGGTGAAGTCTGGAGGGTGAAGCAGAAGAAACAGAAGAAGGAGAAGGAGAAGGTGAAGACTGGAGGGTGAATCAGAAGAAGTAGAAGAAGGAGAAGGAGAAGGTGAAGTCTGGAGGGTGTATCAGAAGAAGCAGAAGAAGGAGAAGGTAAAGTCTGGAGGGTGAATCAGAAGAAGCAGAAGAAGGAGAAGGAGAAGATGAAGTCTGGAGGGTGAATCAGAAGAAGTAGAAGAAGGAGAAGGAGAAGGTGAGGTCTGGAGGGTGAATCAGAAGAAGCAGAAGAAGGAGAAGGAGAAGGTGAAGTCTGGAGGGTGAATCAGAAGAAGCAGAAGAAGGAGAAGGAGAAGGTGAAGTCTGGAGGGTGAATCAGAAGAAGCAGAAGAAGGAGAAGGAGAAGGTGAAGTCAGGAGGGTGAATCAGAAGAAGCAGAAGAAGGAGAAGGAGAAGGTGAAGTTAGGAGGGTGAATCAGAAGAAGCAGAAGAAGGAGAAGGAGCAGGTGAAGTCAGGGGGGTGTAGCAGAAGAAGTAGAAGAAGGAGAAGGAGAAGGTGAAGTCAGGACGATGAAGCAGAAGAAGCAGAAGAAGGAGAAGGAGAAGGTGAAGCCTGGAGGGCGCAGCAGAAGAAGCAGAAGAAGGAGAAGGAGAAGGTGAAGTCTGGAGTGTGAAGCAGAAGAAGCAGAAGAAGGAGAAGGAGAAGGTGAAGTCTGGAGGGCGCAGCAGAAGAAGCAGAAGAAGGAGAATGAGAAGGTGAAGTCTGGAGGGTGAATCAGAAGAAGCAGAAGAAGGAGAAGGAGAAGGTGAAGTCTGGAGGGTGAATCAGAAGAATCAGAAGAAGGAGAAGGAGAAGGTGAAGTCTGGAGGGTGAAGCAGTAGAAGCAGAAGAAAGAGAAGGAGAAGGTGAAGTCTGGAGGGTGAAGCAGAAGAAACAGAAGAAGGAGAAGGAGAAGGTGAAGACTGGAGGGTGAATCAGAAGAAGTCGAAGAAGGAGAAGGAGAAGGTGAAGTCTGGAGGGTGAATCAGAAGAAGTAGAAGAAGGAGAAGGAGAAGGTGAAGTCTGGAGGGTGAATCAGAAGAAGCAGAAGAAGGAGAAGGAGAAGGTGAAGTCTGGAGGGTGAATCAGAAGAAGCAGAAGAAGGAGAAGGAGAAGATGAAGTCTGGAGGGTGAATCAGAAGAAGTAGAAGAAGGAGAAGGAGAAGGTGAGGTCAGGAGGGTGAATCAGAAGAAGCAGAAGAAGGAGAAGGAGAAGGTGAAGTCTGGAGGGTGAATCAGAAGAAGTAGAAGAAGGAGAAGGAGAAGGTGATATCTGGAGGGTGAATCAGAAGAAGTAGAAGAAGGAGAAGGAGAAGGTGAAGTCTGGAGGGTGAATCAGAAGAAACAGAAGAAGGAGAAGGAGAAGGTGAAGTCTGGAGGGTGAATCAGAAGAAGTAGAAGAAGGAGAAGGAGAAGGTGAAGTCAGGAGGGTGAATCAGAAGAAGCAGAAGATGGAGAAGGGAGAAGGTGAAGTCTGGAGGTTGAATCAGAAGAATCAGAAAGAAGGAGAAGGAGAAGGTGAAGTCTGGAGGGTGAATCAGAAGAAGCAGAAGAAAGAGAAGGAGAAGGTGAAGTCTGGAGGGTGAAGCAGAAGAAACAGAAAAAAGGAGAAGGAGAAGGTGAAGACTGGAGGGTGAATCAGAAGAAGTAGAAGAAGGAGAAGGAGAAGGTGAAGTCTGGAGGGTGAATCAGAAGAAGTGGAAGAAGGAGAAGGAGAAGTTGAAAGTCTGGATGGTGAATCAGGAAGAAGCAGAAGAAGGAGAAGGAGAAGGTGAAGTCTGGAGGGTGAATCAGAGAAGAAGCAGAAGAAGGAGAAGGAGAAGATGAAGTCTGGAGGGTGAATCAGAAGAAGTAGAAGAAGGAGAAGGAGAAGGTGATATCTGGAGGGTGAATCAGAAGAAGTAGAAGAAGGAGAAGGAGAAGGTGAAGTCTGGAGGGTGAATAAGAAACAGAAGAAGGAGGAAGGAGAAGGTGAAGTCTGGAGGGTGAATCGGAAGAAGTAGAAGAAGGAGAAGGAGAAGGTGTAGTCTGGAGGGTGAATCAGAAGAAGTAGACGAAGGAGAAGGAGAAGGTGAAGTCTGGAGGGTGAATCAGAAGAAGCAGAAGAAGGAGAAGGAGAAGGTGAAGTCTGGAGGGTGAATCAGAAGAAGTAGAAGAAGGAGAAGGAGAAGGTGAAGTCTGGAGGGTGAATCAGAAGAAGCAGAAGAAGGAGAAGGAGAAGGTGAAGTCTGGAGGGTGAATCAGAATAAGCAGAAGAAGGAGAAGGAGAAGGTGAAGTCTGGAGGGTGATTCAGAAGAAGCAGAATAAGGAGAAGGAGACGGTGAAGTCTGGAGGGTGAATCAGAAGGAAGCGAAGAAGGAGAAGGAGAAGGTGAAGTCTGGAGGGTGAATCAGAAGAAGTAGAAGAAGGAGAAGGAGAAGGTGAAGTCTGGAGGGTGAATCAGAAGAAGTATAAGAAGGAGAAGGAGAAGGTGAAGTCTGGAGGGTGAATCAGAAGAAGTAGAAGAAGGAGAAGGAGAAGGTGAAGTCTGGAGGGTGAAGCAGAAGAAGTAGATGAAGGAGAAGGAGAAGGTGAAGTCAGGACGGGTGAATCAGAAGAAGTAGAAGAAGGAGAAGGAGAAGGTGAGTTCTGGAGGGTGAATCAGAAGAAGCAGAAGAAGGAGAAGGAGAAGGTGAAGTCTGGAGGGTGAATCAGAAGAATCAGAAGAAGGAGAAGGAGAAGGTGAATTCTGGAGGGTGAATCAGAAGAAGCAGAAGAAAGAGAAGGAGAAGGTGAAGTCTGGAGGGTGAAGCAGAAGAAACAGAAGAAGGAGAAGGAGAAGGTGTAGACTGGAGGGTGAATCAGAAGAAGTAGAAGAAGGAGAAGGAGAAGGTGAACGTCTGGAGGGTGAATCAGAAGAAGTAGAAGAAGGAGAAGGAGAAGGTGAAGTCTGGAGGGTGAATCAGAAGAAGCAGAAGAAGGAGAAGGAGAAGGTGAAGTCTGGAGGGTGAATCAGAAGAAGGAGAAGAAGGAGAAGGAGAAGATGAAGTCTGGAGGGTGAATCAGAAGAAGTAGAAGAAGGAGAAGGAGAAGGTGAAGTCTGGAGGCTGAATCAGAAGAAGTAGAAGAAGGAGAAGGAGAAGGTGAAGTCTGGAGGGTGAATCAGAAGAAGCAGAAGAAGGAGAAGGAGAAGATGAAGTCTGGAGGGTGAATCAGAGGAAGTAGAAGAAGGAGAAGGAGAAGGTGTGGTCTGGAGGGTGAATCAGAAGAAGCAGAAGAAGGAGAAGGAGAAGGTGAAGTCTGGGAGGGTGAATTCAGAAGAAGCAGAAGAAGGAGAAGGAGAAGGTGAAGTCTGGAGGGTGAATCATAAGAAGCAGAAGAAGGAGAAGGAGAAGGTGAAGTCAGGAGGGTGAATCAGAAGAAGCAGAAGAAGGAGAAGGAGAAGGTGAATTTAGGAGGGTGAATCAGAAGAAGCAGAAGAAGGAGAAGGAGCAGGTGAAGTCAGGGGGGTGCAGCAGAAGAAGTAGAAGAAGGAGAAGGAGAAGGTGAAGTCAGGACGGTGAAGCAGAAGAAGCAGAAGAAGGAGAAGGAGAAGGTGAAGCCTGGAGGGCGCAGCAGAAGAAGCAGAAGAAGGAGAAGGAGAAGGTGAAGTCTGGAGTGTGAAGCAGAAGAAGCAGAAGAAGGAGAAGGAGAAGGTGAAGTCTGGAGGGCGCAGCAGAAGAAGCAGAAGAAGGAGAATGAGAAGGTGAAGTCTGGAGGGTGAATCAGAAGAAGCAGAAGATGGAGAAGGAGAAGGTGAAGTCTGGAGGTTGAATCAGAAGAATCAGAAGAAGGAGAAGGAGAAGGTGAAGTCTGGAGGGTGAATCAGAAGAAGCAGAAGAAAGAGAAGGAGAAGGTGAAGTCTGGAGGGTGAAGCAGAAGAAACAGAAAAAGGAGAAGGAGAAGGTGAAGACTGGAGGGTGAATCAGAAGAAGTAGAAGAAGGAGAAGGAGAAGGTGAAGTCTGGAGGGTGAATCAGAAGAAGTGGAAGAAGGAGAAGGAGAAGTTGAAGTCTGGATGGTGAATCAGAAGAAGCAGAAGAAGGAGAAGGAGAAGGTGAAGTCTGGAGGGTGAATCAGAAGAAGCAGAAGAAGGAGAAGGAGAAGATGAAGTCTGGAGGGTGAATCAGAAGAAGTAGAAGAAGGAGAAGGAGAAGGTGATATCTGGAGGGTGAATCAGAAGAAATAGAAGAAGGAGAAGGAGAAGGTGAAGTCTGGAGGGTGAATCAGAAGAAACAGAAGAAGGAGAAGGAGAAGGTGAAGTCTGGAGGGTGAATCGGAAGAAGTAGAAGAAGGAGAAGGAGAAGGTGTAGTCTGGAGGGTGAATCAGAAGAAGTAGACGAAGGAGAAGGAGAAGGTGAAGTCTGGAGGGTGAATCAGAAGAAGCAGAAGAAGGAGAAGGAGAAGGTGAAGTCTGGAGGGTGAATCAGAAGAAGTAGAAGAAGGAGAAGGAGAAGGTGAAGTCTGGAGGGTGAATCAGAAGAAGCAGAAGAAGGAGAAGGAGAAGGTGAAGTCTGGAGGGTGAATCAGAAGAAGCAGAAGAAGGAGAAGGAGAAGGTGAAGTCTGGAGGGTGATTCAGAAGAAGCAGAATAAGGAGAAGGAGACGGTGAAGTCTGGAGGGTGAATCAGAAGAAGCAGAAGAAGGAGAAGGAGAAGGTGAAGTCTGGAGGGTGAATCAGAAGAAGTAGAAGAAGGAGAAGGAGAAGGTGAAGTCTGGAGGGTGAATCAGAAGAAGTATAAGAAGGAGAAGGAGAAGGTGAAGTCTGGAGGGTGAATCAGAAGAAGTAGAAGAAGGAGAAGGAGAAGGTGAAGTCTGGAGGGTGAAGCAGAAGAAGTAGATGAAGGAGAAGGAGAAGGTGAAGTCAGGAGGGTGAATCAGAAGAAGTAGAAGAAGGAGAAGGAGAAGGTGAGTTCTGGAGGGTGAATCAGAAGAAGCAGAAGAAGGAGAAGGAGAAGGTGAAGTCTGGAGGGTGAATCAGAAGAATCAGAAGAAGGAGAAGGAGAAGGTGAATTCTGGAGGGTGAATCAGAAGAAGCAGAAGAAAGAGAAGGAGAAGGTGAAGTCTGGAGGGTGAAGCAGAAGAAACAGAAGAAGGAGAAGGAGAAGGTGTAGACTGGAGGGTGAATCAGAAGAAGTAGAAGAAGGAGAAGGAGAAGGTGAAGTCTGGAGGGTGAATCAGAAGAAGTAGAAGAAGGAGAAGGAGAAGGTGAAGTCTGGAGGGTGAATCAGAAGAAGCAGAAGAAGGAGAAGGAGAAGGTGAAGTCTGGAGGGTGAATCAGAAGAAGGAGAAGAAGGAGAAGGAGAAGATGAAGTCTGGAGGGTGAATCAGAAGAAGTAGAAGAAGGAGAAGGAGAAGGTGAAGTCTGGAGGCTGAATCAGAAGAAGTAGAAGAAGGAGAAGGAGAAGGTGAAGTCTGGAGGGTGAATCAGAAGAAGCAGAAGAAGGAGAAGGAGAAGATGAAGTCTGGAGGGTGAATCAGAGGAAGTAGAAGAAGGAGAAGGAGAAGGTGAGGTCTGGAGGGTGAATCAGAAGAAGCAGAAGAAGGAGAAGGAGAAGGTGAAGTCTGGAGGGTGAATCAGAAGAAGCAGAAGAAGGAGAAGGAGAAGGTGAAGTCTGGAGGGTGAATCATAAGAAGCAGAAGAAGGAGAAGGAGAAGGTGAAGTCAGGAGGGTGAATCAGAAGAAGCAGAAGAAGGAGAAGGAGAAGGTGAATTTAGGAGGGTGAATCAGAAGAAGCAGAAGAAGGAGAAGGAGCAGGTGAAGTCAGGGGGGTGCAGCAGAAGAAGTAGAAGAAGGAGAAGGAGAAGGTGAAGTCAGGACGGTGAAGCAGAAGAAGCAGAAGAAGGAGAAGGAGAAGGTGAAGCCTGGAGGGCGCAGCAGAAGAAGCAGAAGAAGGAGAAGGAGAAGGTGAAGTCTGGAGTGTGAAGCAGAAGAAGCAGAAGAAGGAGAAGGAGAAGGTGAAGTCTGGAGGGCGCAGCAGAAGAAGCAGAAGAAGGAGAATGAGAAGGTGAAGTCTGGAGGGTGAATCAGAAGAAGCAGAAGAAGGAGAAGGAGAAGGTGAAGTCTGGAGGGTGAATAAGAAGAAGTAGAAGAAGGAGAAGGAGAAGGTGAAGTCTGGAGGGTGAAGCAGAAGAAGTAGAAGAAGGAGAAGGAGAAGGTGAAGTCAGGAGGGTGAATCAGAAGAAGTAGAAGAAGGAGAAGGAGAAGGTGAAGTCAGGAGGGTGAATCAGAAGAAGCAGAAGAAGGAGAAGGAGAAGGTGAAGTCTGGAGGGTGAATCAGAAGAATCAGAAGAAGGAGAAGGAGAAGGTGAAGTCTGGAGGGTGAATCAGAAGAAGCAGAAGAAAGAGAAGGAGAAGGTGAAGTCTGGAGGGTGAAGCAGAAGAAAGAAAAAAAGGAGAAGGAGAAGGTGAAGACTGGAGGGTGAATCAGAAGAAGTAGAAGAAGGAGAAGGAGAAGGTGAAGTCTGGAGTGTGAATCAGAAGAAGTGGAAGAAGGAGAAGGAGAAGTTGAAGTCTGGAGGGTGAATCAGAAGAAGCAGAAGAAGGAGAAGGAGAAGGTGAAGTCTGGATGGTGAATCAGAAGAAGCAGAAGAAGGAGAAGGAGAAGATGAAGTCTGGAGGGTGAATCAGAAGAAGTAGAAGAAGGAGAAGGAGAAGGTGAAGTCTGGAGGGTGAATCAGAAGAAGTAGAAGAAGGAGAAGGAGAAGATGAAGTCTGGAGGGTGAATCAGAAGAAACAGAGGAAGGAGAAGGAGAAGGTGAAGTCTGGAGGGTGAATCAGAAGAAGTAGAAGAAGGAGAAGGAGAAGGTGTAGTCTGGAGGGTGAATCAGAAGAAGTAGACGAAGGAGAAGGAGAAGGTGAAGTCTGGAGGGTGAATCAGAAGAAGCAGAAGAAGGAGAAGGAGAAGGTGAAGTCTGGAGGGTGAATCAGAAGAAGTAGAAGAAGGAGAAGGAGAAGGTGAAGTCTGGAGGGTGAATCAGAAGAAGCAGAAGAAGGAGAAGGAGAAGGTGAAGTCTGGAGGGTGAATCAGAAGAAGCAGAATAAGGAGAAGGAGAAGGTGAAGTCTGGAGGGTGAATCAGAAGAAGCAGAAGAAGGAGAAGGAGAAGGTGAAGTCTGGAGGGTGAATCAGAAGAAGTAGAAGAAGGAGAAGGAGAAGGTGAAGTCTGGAGGGTGAATCAGAAGAAGTATAAGAAGGAGAAGGAGAAGGTGAAGTCTGGAGGGTGAATCAGAAGAAGTAGAAGAAGGAGAAGGAGAAGGTGAAGTCTGGAGGGTGAAGCAGAAGAAGTAGATGAAGGAGAAGGAGAAGGTGAAGTCTGGAGGGTGAATCATAAGAAGCAGAAGAAGGAGAAGGAGAAGGTGAAGTCAGGAGGGTGAATCAGAAGAAGCAGAAGAAGGAGAAGGAGAAGGTGAAGTCTGGAGGGTGAATCAGAAGAAGCAGAAGAAGGAGAAGGAGAAGGTGAAGTCTGGAGGGTGAATCATAAGAAGCAGAAGAAGGAGAAGGAGAAGGTGAAGTCAGGAGGGTGAATCAGAAGAAGCAGAAGAAGGAGAAGGAGAAGGTGAATTTAGGAGGGTGAATCAGAAGAAGCAGAAGAAGGAGAAGGAGCAGGTGAAGTCAGGGGGGTGCAGCAGAAGAAGTAGAAGAAGGAGAAGGAGAAGGTGAAGTCAGGACGGTGAAGCAGAAGAAGCAGAAGAAGGAGAAGGAGAAGGTGAAGCCTGGAGGGCGCAGCAGAAGAAGCAGAAGAAGGAGAAGGAGAAGGTGAAGTCTGGAGTGTGAAGCAGAAGAAGCAGAAGAAGGAGAAGGAGAAGGTGAAGTCTGGAGGGCGCAGCAGAAGAAGCAGAAGAAGGAGAATGAGAAGGTGAAGTCTGGAGGGTGAATCAGAAGAAGCAGAAGAAGGAGAAGGAGAAGGTGAAGTCTGGAGGGTGAATAAGAAGAAGTAGAAGAAGGAGAAGGAGAAGGTGAAGTCTGGAGGGTGAAGCAGAAGAAGTAGAAGAAGGAGAAGGAGAAGGTGAAGTCAGGAGGGTGAATCAGAAGAAGTAGAAGAAGGAGAAGGAGAAGGTGAAGTCAGGAGGGTGAATCAGAAGAAGCAGAAGAAGGAGAAGGAGAAGGTGAAGTCTGGAGGGTGAATCAGAAGAATCAGAAGAAGGAGAAGGAGAAGGTGAAGTCTGGAGGGTGAATCAGAAGAAGCAGAAGAAAGAGAAGGAGAAGGTGAAGTCTGGAGGGTGAAGCAGAAGAAAGAAAAAAAGGAGAAGGAGAAGGTGAAGACTGGAGGGTGAATCAGAAGAAGTAGAAGAAGGAGAAGGAGAAGGTGAAGTCTGGAGTGTGAATCAGAAGAAGTGGAAGAAGGAGAAGGAGAAGTTGAAGTCTGGAGGGTGAATCAGAAGAAGCAGAAGAAGGAGAAGGAGAAGGTGAAGTCTGGATGGTGAATCAGAAGAAGCAGAAGAAGGAGAAGGAGAAGATGAAGTCTGGAGGGTGAATCAGAAGAAGTAGAAGAAGGAGAAGGAGAAGGTGAAGTCTGGAGGGTGAATCAGAAGAAGTAGAAGAAGGAGAAGGAGAAGATGAAGTCTGGAGGGTGAATCAGAAGAAACAGAGGAAGGAGAAGGAGAAGGTGAAGTCTGGAGGGTGAATCAGAAGAAGTAGAAGAAGGAGAAGGAGAAGGTGTAGTCTGGAGGGTGAATCAGAAGAAGTAGACGAAGGAGAAGGAGAAGGTGAAGTCTGGAGGGTGAATCAGAAGAAGCAGAAGAAGGAGAAGGAGAAGGTGAAGTCTGGAGGGTGAATCAGAAGAAGTAGAAGAAGGAGAAGGAGAAGGTGAAGTCTGGAGGGTGAATCAGAAGAAGCAGAAGAAGGAGAAGGAGAAGGTGAAGTCTGGAGGGTGAATCAGAAGAAGCAGAATAAGGAGAAGGAGAAGATGAAGTCTGGAGGGTGAATCAGAAGAAGCAGAAGAAGGAGAAGGAGAAGGTGAAGTCTGGAGGGTGAATCAGAAGAAGTAGAAGAAGGAGAAGGAGAAGGTGAAGTCTGGAGGGTGAATCAGAAGAAGTATAAGAAGGAGAAGGAGAAGGTGAAGTCTGGAGGGTGAATCAGAAGAAGTAGAAGAAGGAGAAGGAGAAGGTGAAGTCTGGAGGGTGAAGCAGAAGAAGTAGATGAAGGAGAAGGAGAAGGTGAATTCAGGAGGGTGAATCAGAAGAAGTAGAAGAAGGAGAAGGAGAAGGTGAGTTCTGGAGGGTGAATCAGAAGAAGCAGAAGAAGGAGAAGGAGAAGGTGAAGTCTGGAGGGTGAATCAGAAGAATCAGAAGAAGGAGAAGGAGAAGGTGAAGTCTGGAGGGTGAATCAGAAGAAGCAGAAGAAAGAGAAGGAGAAGGTGAAGTCTGGAGGGTGAATCAGAAGAAGTAGAAGAAGGAGAAGGAGAAGGTGAAGTCTGGAGGGTGAATCAGAAGAAGCAGAAGAAGGAGAAGGAGAAGGTGAAGTCTGGAGGGTGAATCAGAAGAAGGAGAAGAAGGAGAAGGAGAAGATGAAGTCTGGAGGGTGAATCAGAAGAAGTAGAAGAAGGAGAAGGAGAAGGTGAATTCTGGAGGCTGAATCAGAAGAAGTAGAAGAAGGAGAAGGAGAAGGTGAAGTCTGGAGGGTGAATCAGAAGAAGCAGAAGAAGGAGAAGGAGAAGATGAAGTCTGGAGGGTGAATCAGAAGAAGTAGAAGAAGGAGAAGGAGAAGGTGAGGTCTGGAGGGTGAATCAGAAGAAGCAGAAGAAGGAGAAGGAGAAGGTGAAGTCTGGAGGGTGAATCAGAAGAAGCAGAAGAAGGAGAAGGAGAAGGTGAAGTCTGGAGGGTGAATCAGAAGAAGCAGAAGAAGGAGAAGGAGAAGGTGAAGTCAGGAGGGTGAATCAGAAGAAGCAGAAGAAGGAGAAGGAGAAGGTGAATTTAGGAGGGTGAATCAGAAGAAGCAGAAGAAGGAGAAGGAGCAGGTGAAGTCAGGGGGGTGTAGCAGAAGAAGTAGAAGAAGGAGAAGGAGAAGGTGAAGTCAGGACGGTGAAGCAGAAGAAGCAGAAGAAGGAGAAGGAGAAGGTGAAGCCTGGAGGGCGCAGCAGAAGAAGCAGAAGAAGGAGAAGGAGAAGGTGAAGTCTGGAGTGTGAAGCAGAAGAAGCAGAAGAAGGAGAAGGAGAAGGTGAAGTCTGGAGGGCACAGCAGAAGAAGCAGAAGAAGGAGAATGAGAAGGTGAAGTCTGGAGGGTGAATCAGAAGAAGCAGAAGAAGGAGAAGGAGAAGATGAAGTCTGGAGGGTGAATCAGAAGAAGTAGAAGAAGGAGAAGGAGAAGGTGAAGTCTGGAGGGTGAAGCAGAAGAAGTAGCAGAAGGAGAAGGAGAAGGTGAAGTCAGGAGGGTGAATCAGAAGAAGTAGAAGAAGGAGAAGGAGAAGGTGAAGTCAGGAGGGTGAATCAGAAGAAGCAGAAGAAGGAGAAGGAGAAGGTGAAGTCTGGAGGGTGAATCAGAAGAATCAGAAGAAGGAGAAGGAGAAGGTGAAGTCTGGAGGGTGAATCAGAAGAAGCAGAAGAAAGAGAAGGAGAAGGTGAAGTCTGGAGGGTGAAGCAGAAGAAACAAAAAAAGGAGAAGGAGAAGGTGAAGACTGGAGGGTGAATCAGAAGACGTAGAAGAAGGAGAAGGAGAAGGTGAAGTCTGGAGGGTGAATCAGAAGAAGTGGAAGAAGGAGAAGGAGAAGTTGAAGTCTGGTGGGTGAATCAGAAGAAGCAGAAGAAGGAGAAGGAGAAGGTGAAGTCTGGAGGGTGAATCAGAAGAAGCAGAAGAAGGAGAAGGAGAAGATGAAGTCTGGAGGGTGAATCAGAAGAAGTAGAAGAAGGAGAAGGAGAAGGAGAAGTCTGGAGGGTGAATCAGAAGAAGTAGAAGAAGGAGAAGGAGAAGGTGAAGTCTGGAGGGTGAAGCAGAAGAAATAGAAGAAGGAGAAGGAGAAGGTGAAGTCAGGAGGGTGAATCAGAAGAAGTAGAAGAAGGAGAAGGAGAAGGTGAAGTCAGGAGGGTGAATCAGAAGAAGCAGAAGAAGGAGAAGGAGAAGGTGAAGTCTGGAGGGTGAATCAGAAGAATCAGAAGAAGGAGAAGGAGAAGGTGAAGTCTGGAGGGTGAATCAGAAGAAGCAGAAGAAAGAGAAGGAGAAGGTGAAGTCTGGAGGGTGAAGCAGAAGAAACAAAAAAAGGAGAAGGAGAAGGTGAAGACTGGAGGGTGAATCAGAAGAAGTAGAAGAAGGAGAAGGAGAAGGTGAAGTCTGGAGGGTGAATCAGAAGAAGTGGAAGAAGGAGAAGGAGAAGTTGAAGTCTGGAGGGTGAATCAGAAGAAGCAGAAGAAGGAGAAGGAGAAGGTGAAGTCTGGAGGGTGAATCAGAAGAAGCAGAAGAAGGAGAAGGAGAAGATGAAGTCTGGAGGGTGAATCAGAAGAAGTAGAAGAAGGAGAAGGAGAAGGTGAAGTCTGGAGGGTGAATCAGAAGAAGTAGAAGAAGAAGAAGGAGAAGATGAAGTCTGGAGGGTGAATCAGAAGAAACAGAAGAAGGAGAAGGAGAAGGTGAAGTCTGGAGGGTGAATCAGAAGAAGTAGAAGAAGGAGAAGGAGAAGGTGTAGTCTGGAGGGTGAATCAGAAGAAGTAGACGAAGGAGAAGGAGAAGGTGAAGTCTGGAGGGTGAATCAGAAGAAGCAGAAGAAGGAGAAGGAGAAGGTGAAGTCTGGAGGGTGAATCAGAAGAAGTAGAAGAAGGAGAAGGAGAAGGTGAAGTCTGGAGGGTGAATCAGAAGAAGCAGAAGAAGGAGAAGGAGAAGGTGAAGTCTGGAGGGTGAATCAGAAGAAGCAGAAGAAGGAGAAGGAGAAGGTGAAGTCTGGAGGGTGAATCAGAAGAAGCAGAATAAGGAGAAGGAGAAGGTGAAGTCTGGAGGGTGAATCAGAAGAAGCAGAAGAAGGAGAAGGAGAAGGTGAAGTCTGGAGGGTGAATCAGAAGAAGTAGAAGAAGGAGAAGGAGAAGGTGAAGTCTGGAGGGTGAATCAGAAGAAGTATAAGAAGGAGAAGGAGAAGGTGAAGTCTGGAGGGTGAATCAGAAGAAGTAGAAGAAGGAGAAGGAGAAGGTGAAGTCTGGAGGGTGAAGCAGAAGAAGTAGATGAAGGAGAAGGAGAAGGTGAAGTCAGGAGGGTGAATCAGAAGAAGTAGAAGAAGGAGAAGGAGAAGGTGAGGTCTGGAGGGTGAATCAGAAGAAGCAGAAGAAGGAGAGGGAGAAGGTGAAGTCTGGAGGGTGAATCAGAAGAATCAGAAGAAGGAGAAGGAGAAGGTGAAGTCTGGAGGGTGAATCAGAAGAAGCAGAAGAAAGAGAAGGAGAAGGTGAAGTCTGGAGGGTGAAGCAGAAGAAGTAGAAGAAGGAGAAGGAGAAGGTGAAGTCTGGAGGGTGAATCAGAAGAAGTAGAAGAAGGAGAAGGAGAAGATGAAGTCTGGAGGGTGAATCAGAAGAAACAGAGGAAGGAGAAGGAGAAGGTGAAGTCTGGAGGGTGAATCAGAAGAAGTAGAAGAAGGAGAAGGAGAAGGTGTAGTCTGGAGGGTGAATCAGAAGAAGTAGACGAAGGAGAAGGAGAAGGTGAAGTCTGGAGGGTGAATCAGAAGAAGCAGAAGAAGGAGAAGGAGAAGGTGAAGTCTGGAGGGTGAATCAGAAGAAGTAGAAGAAGGAGAAGGAGAAGGTGAAGTCTGGAGGGTGAATCAGAAGAAGCAGAAGAAGGAGGAGGAGAAGGTGAAGTCTGGAGGGTGAATCAGAAGAAGCAGAAGAAGGAGAAGGAGAAGGTGAAGTCTGGAGGGTGAATCAGAAGAAGCAGAATAAGGAGAAGGAGAAGGTGAAGTCTGGAGGGTGAATCAGAAGAAGCAGAAGAAGGAGAAGGAGAAGGTGAAGTCTGGAGGGTGAATCAGAAGAAGTAGAAGAAGGAGAAGGAGAAGGTGAAGTCTGGAGGGTGAATCAGAAGAAGTATAAGAAGGAGAAGGAGAAGGTGAAGTCTGGAGGGTGAATCAGAAGAAGTAGAAGAAGGAGAAGGAGAAGGTGAAGTCTGGAGGGTGAAGCAGAAGAAGTAGATGAAGGAGAAGGAGAAGGTGAATTCAGGAGGGTGAATCAGAAGAAGTAGAAGAAGGAGAAGGAGAAGGTGAGTTCTGGAGGGTGAATCAGAAGAAGCAGAAGAAGGAGAAGGAGAAGGTGAAGTCTGGAGGGTGAATCAGAAGAATCAGAAGAAGGAGAAGGAGAAGGTGAAGTCTGGAGGGTGAATCAGAAGAAGCAGAAGAAAGAGAAGGAGAAGGTGAAGTCTGGAGGGTGAAGCAGAAGAAACAGAAGAAGGAGAAGGAGAAGGTGAAGACTGGAGGGTGAATCAGAAGAAGTAGAAGAAGGAGAAGGAGAAGGTGAAGTCTGGAGGGTGAATCAGAAGAAGTAGAAGAAGGAGAAGGAGAAGGTGAAGTCTGGAGGGTGAATCAGAAGAAGCAGAAGAAGGAGAAGGAGAAGGTGAAGTCTGGAGGGTGAATCAGAAGAAGGAGAAGAAGGAGAAGGAGAAGATGAAGTCTGGAGGGTGAATCAGAAGAAGTAGAAGAAGGAGAAGGAGAAGGTGAAGTCTGGAGGCTGAATCAGAAGAAGTAGAAGAAGGAGAAGGAGAAGGTGAAGTCTGGAGGGTGAATCAGAAGAAGCAGAAGAAGGAGAAGGAGAAGATGAAGTCTGGAGGGTGAATCAGAAGAAGTAGAAGAAGGAGAAGGAGAAGGTGAGGTCTGGAGGGTGAATCAGAAGAAGCAGAAGAAGGAGAAGGAGAAGGTGAAGTCTGGAGGGTGAATCAGAAGAAGCAGAAGAAGGAGAAGGAGAAGGTGAAGTCTGGAGGGTGAATCAGAAGAAGCAGAAGAAGGAGAAGGAGAAGGTGAAGTCAAGAGGGTGAATCAGAAGAAGCAGAAGAAGGAGAAGGAGAAGGTGAATTTAGGAGGGTGAATCAGAAGAAGCAGAAGAAGGAGAAGGAGCAGGTGAAGTCAGGGGGGTGTAGCAGAAGAAGTAGAAGAAGGAGAAGGAGAAGGTGAAGTCAGGACGGTGAAGCAGAAGAAGCAGAAGAAGGAGAAGGAGAAGGTGAAGCCTGGAGGGCACAGCAGAAGAAGCAGAAGAAGGAGAATGAGAAGGTGAAGTCTGGAGGGTGAATCAGAAGAAGCAGAAGAAGGAGAAGGAGAAGATGAAGTCTGGAGGGTGAATCAGAAGAAGTAGAAGAAGGAGAAGGAGAAGGTGAAGTCTGGAGGGTGAAGCAGAAGAAGTAGCAGAAGGAGAAGGAGAAGGTGAAGTCAGGAGGGTGAATCAGAAGAAGTAGAAGAAGGAGAAGGAGAAGGTGAAGTCAGGAGGGTGAATCAGAAGAAGCAGAAGAAGGAGAAGGAGAAGGTGAAGTCTGGAGGGTGAATCAGAAGAATCAGAAGAAGGAGAAGGAGAAGGTGAAGTCTGGAGGGTGAATCAGAAGAAGCAGAAGAAAGAGAAGGAGAAGGTGAAGTCTGGAGGGTGAAGCAGAAGAAACAAAAAAAGGAGAAGGAGAAGGTGAAGACTGGAGGGTGAATCAGAAGACGTAGAAGAAGGAGAAGGAGAAGGTGAAGTCTGGAGGGTGAATCAGAAGAAGTGGAAGAAGGAGAAGGAGAAGTTGAAGTCTGGAGGGTGAATCAGAAGAAGCAGAAGAAGGAGAAGGAGAAGGTGAAGTCTGGAGGGTGAATCAGAAGAAGCAGAAGAAGGAGAAGGAGAAGATGAAGTCTGGAGGGTGAATCAGAAGAAGTAGAAGAAGGAGAAGGAGAAGGTGAAGTCTGGAGGGTGAATCAGAAGAAGTAGAAGAAGGAGAAGGAGAAGGTGAAGTCTGGAGGGTGAAGCAGAAGAAATAGAAGAAGGAGAAGGAGAAGGTGAAGTCAGGAGGGTGAATCAGAAGAAGTAGAAGAAGGAGAAGGAGAAAGTGAAGTCAGGAGGGTGAATCAGAAGAAGCAGAAGAAGGAGAAGGAGAAGGTGAAGTCTGGAGGGTGAATCAGAAGAATCAGAAGAAGGAGAAGGAGAAGGTGAAGTCTGGAGGGTGAATCAGAAGAAGCAGAAGAAAGAGAAGGAGAAGGTGAAGTCTGGAGGGTGAAGCAGAAGAAACAAAAAAAGGAGAAGGAGAAGGTGAAGACTGGAGGGTGAATCAGAAGAAGTAGAAGAAGGAGAAGGAGAAGGTGAAGTCTGGAGGGTGAATCAGAAGAAGTGGAAGAAGGAGAAGGAGAAGTTGAAGTCTGGAGGGTGAATCAGAAGAAGCAGAAGAAGGAGAAGGAGAAGGTGAAGTCTGGAGGGTGAATCAGAAGAAGCAGAAGAAGGAGAAGGAGAAGATGAGGTCTGGAGGGTGAATCAGAAGAAGTAGAAGAAGGAGAAGGAGAAGGTGAAGTCTGGAGGGTGAATCAGAAGAAGTAGAAGAAGGAGAAGGAGAAGGTGAAGTCTGGAGGGTGAATCAGAAGAAACAGAAGAAGGAGAAGGAGAAGGTGAAGTCTGGAGGGTGAATCAGAAGAAGTAGAAGAAGGAGAAGGAGAAGGTGTAGTCTGGAGGGTGAATCAGAAGAAGTAGACGAAGGAGAAGGAGAAGGTGAAGTCTGGAGGGTGAATCAGAAGAAGCAGAAGAAGGAGAAGGAGAAGGTGAAGTCTGGAGGGTGAATCAGAAGAAGTAGAAGAAGGAGAAGGAGAAGGTGAAGTCTGGAGGGTGAATCAGAAGAAGCAGAAGAAGGAGAAGGAGAAGGTGAAGTCTGGAGGGTGAATCAGAAGAAGCAGAAGAAGGAGAAGGAGAAGGTGAAGTCTGGAGGGTGAATCAGAAGAAGCAGAATAAGGAGAAGGAGAAGGTGAAGTCTGGAGGGTGAATCAGAAGAAGCAGAAGAAGGAGAAGGAGAAGGTGAAGTCTGGAGGGTGAATCAGAAGAAGTAGAAGAAGGAGAAGGAGAAGGTGAAGTCTGGAGGGTGAATCAGAAGAAGTATAAGAAGGAGAAGGAGAAGGTGAAGTCTGGAGGGTGAATCAGAAGAAGTAGAAGAAGGAGAAGGAGAAGGTGAAGTCTGGAGGGTGAAGCAGAAGAAGTAGATGAAGGAGAAGGAGAAGGTGAAGTCAGGAGGGTGAATCAGAAGAAGTAGAAGAAGGAGAAGGAGAAGGTGAGGTCTGGAGGGTGAATCAGAAGAAGCAGAAGAAGGAGAGGGAGAAGGTGAAGTCTGGAGGGTGAATAAGAAGAATCAGAAGAAGGAGAAGGAGAAGGTGAAGTCTGGAGGGTGAATCAGAAGAAGCAGAAGAAAGAGAAGGAGAAGGTGAAGTCTGGAGGGTGAAGCAGAAGAAACAGAAGAAGGAGAAGGAGAAGGTGAAGACTGGAGGGTGAATCAGAAGAAGTAGAAGAAGGAGAAGGAGAAGGTGAAGTCTGGAGGGTGAATCAGAAGAAGTAGAAGAAGGAGAAGGAGAAGGTGAAGTCTGGAGGGTGAATCAGAAGAAGCAGAAGAAGGAGAAGGAGAAGGTGAAGTCTGGAGGGTGAATCAGAAGAAGGAGAAGAAGGAGAAGGAGAAGATGAAGTCTGGATGGTGAATCAGAAGAAGTAGAAGAAGGAAAAGGAGAAGGTGAAGTCTGGAGGCTGAATCAGAAGAAGTAGAAGAAGGAGAAGGAGAAGGTGAAGTCTGGAGGGTGAATCAGAATTAACAGAAGAAGGAGAAGGAGAATGTGAAGTCTGGAGCGTGTATCAGAAGAAGTAGAAGAAGGAGAAGGAGAAGGTGTAGTCTGGAGGGTGAATCAGAAGAAGTAGACGAAGGAGAAGGAGAAGGTGAAGTCAGGAGGGTGAATCAGAAGAAGCAGTAGAAGGAGAAGGAGAAGGTGAAGTCTGGAGGGTGAATCAGAAGAAGTAGAAGAAGGAGAAGGAGAAGGTGAAGTCTGGAGGGTGAATCAGAAGAAGCAGAAGAAGGAGAAGGAGAAGGTGAAGTCTGGAGGGTGAATCAGAAGAAGCAGAAGAAGGAGAAGGAGAAGGTGAAGTCTGGAGGGTGAATCAGAAGAAACAGAAGAAGGAGAAGGAGAAGGTGAAGTCTGGAGGGTGAATCAGAAGAAGCAGAAGAAGGAGAAGGAGAAGGTGTAGTCTGGAGGGTGAATCAGAAGAAGTAGACGAAGGAGAAGGAGAAGGTGAAGTCTGGAGGGTGAATCAGAAGAAGTAGAAGAAGGAGAAGGAGAAGGTGAAGTCTGGAGGGTGAATCAGAAGAAACAGAAGAAGGAGAAGGAGAAGGTGAAGTCTGGAGGGTGAATCAGAAGAAGCAGAAGAAGGAGAAGGAGAAGATGAAGTCTGGAGGGTGAATCAGAAGAAGTAGAAGAAGGAGAAGGAGAAGGTGAAGTCTGGAGGGTGAATCAGAAGAAGTAGAAGAAGGAGAAGGAGAAGGTGAAGTCTGGAGGGTGAAGCAGAAGAAATAGAAGAAGGAGAAGGAGAAGGTGAAGTCAGGAGGGTGAATCAGAAGAAGTAGAAGAAGGAGAAGGAGAAAGTGAAGTCAGGAGGGTGAATCAGAAGAAGCAGAAGAAGGAGAAGGAGAAGGTGAAGTCTGGAGGGTGAATCAGAAGAATCAGAAGAAGGAGAAGGAGAAGGTGAAGTCTGGAGGGTGAATCAGAAGAAGCAGAAGAAAGAGAAGGAGAAGGTGAAGTCTGGAGGGTGAAGCAGAAGAAACAAAAAAAGGAGAAGGAGAAGGTGAAGACTGGAGGGTGAATCAGAAGAAGTAGAAGAAGGAGAAGGAGAAGGTGAAGTCTGGAGGGTGAATCAGAAGAAGTGGAAGAAGGAGAAGGAGAAGTTGAAGTCTGGAGGGTGAATCAGAAGAAGCAGAAGAAGGAGAAGGAGAAGGTGAAGTCTGGAGGGTGAATCAGAAGAAGCAGAAGAAGGAGAAGGAGAAGATGAAGTCTGGAGGGTGAATCAGAAGAAGTAGAAGAAGGAGAAGGAGAAGGTGAAGTCTGGAGGGTGAATCAGAAGAAGTAGAAGAAGGAGAAGGAGAAGGTGAAGTCTGGAGGGTGAATCAGAAGAAACAGAAGAAGGAGAAGGAGAAGGTTAGAAGGTGAAGTCTGGAGGGTGAATCAGAAGAAGTAGAAGAAGGAGAAGGAGAAGGTGTAGTCTGGAGGGTGAATCAGAAGAAGTAGACGAAGGAGAAGGAGAAGGTGAAGTCTGGAGGGTGAATCAGAAGAAGCAGAAGAAGGAGAAGGAGAAGGTGAAGTCTGGAGGGTGAATCAGAAGAAGTAGAAGAAGGAGAAGGAGAAGGTGAAGTCTGGAGGGTGAATCAGAAGAAGCAGAAGAAGGAGAAGGAGAAGGTGAAGTCTGGAGGGTGAATCAGAAGAAGCAGAAGAAGGAGAAGGAGAAGGTGAAGTCTGGAGGGTGAATCAGAAGAAGCAGAATAAGGAGAAGGAGAAGGTGAAGTCTGGAGGGTGAATCAGAAGAAGCAGAAGAAGGAGAAGGAGAAGGTGAAGTCTGGAGGGTGAATCAGAAGAAGTAGAAGAAGGAGAAGGAGAAGGTGAAGTCTGGAGGGTGAATCAGAAGAAGTATAAGAAGGAGAAGGAGAAGGTGAAGTCTGGAGGGTGAATCAGAAGAAGTAGAAGAAGGAGAAGGAGAAGGTGAAGTCTGGAGGGTGAAGCAGAAGAAGTAGATGAAGGAGAAGGAGAAGGTGAAGTCAGGAGGGTGAATCAGAAGAAGTAGAAGAAGGAGAAGGAGAAGGTGAGGTCTGGAGGGTGAATCAGAAGAAGCAGAAGAAGGAGAGGGAGAAGGTGAAGTCTGGAGGGTGAATCAGAAGAATCAGAAGAAGGAGAAGGAGAAGGTGAAGTCTGGAGGGTGAATCAGAAGAAGCAGAAGAAAGAGAAGGAGAAGGTGAAGTCTGGAGGGTGAAGCAGAAGAAACAGAAGAAGGAGAAGGAGAAGGTGAAGACTGGAGGGTGAATCAGAAGAAGTAGAAGAAGGAGAAGGAGAAGGTGAAGTCTGGAGGGTGAATCAGAAGAAGTAGAAGAAGGAGAAGGAGAAGGTGAAGTCTGGAGGGTGAATCAGAAGAAGTAGAAGAAGGAGAAGGAGAAGGTGAAGTCTGGAGGGTGAATCAGAAGAAGCAGAATAAGGAGAAGGAGAAGGTGAAGTCTGGAGGGTGAATCAGAAGAAGCAGAAGAAGGAGAAGGAGAAGGTGAAGTCTGGAGGGTGAATCAGAAGAAGTAGAAGAAGGAGAAGGAGAAGGTGAAGTCTGGAGGGTGAATCAGAAGAAGTATAAGAAGGAGAAGGAGAAGGTGAAGTCTGGAGGGTGAATCAGAAGAAGTAGAAGAAGGAGAAGGAGAAGGTGAAGTCTGGAGGGTGAAGCAGAAGAAGTAGATGAAGGAGAAGGAGAAGGTGAATTCAGGAGGGTGAATCAGAAGAAGTAGAAGAAGGAGAAGGAGAAGGTGAGTTCTGGAGGGTGAATCAGAAGAAGCAGAAGAAGGAGAAGGAGAAGGTGAAGTCTGGAGGGTGAATCAGAAGAATCAGAAGAAGGAGAAGGAGAAGGTGAAGTCTGGAGGGTGAATCAGAAGAAGCAGAAGAAAGAGAAGGAGAAGGTGAAGTCTGGAGGGTGAATCAGAAGAAGTAGAAGAAGGAGAAGGAGAAGGTGAAGTCTGGAGGGTGAATCAGAAGAAGCAGAAGAAGGAGAAGGAGAAGGTGAAGTCTGGAGGGTGAATCAGAAGAAGGAGAAGAAGGAGAAGGAGAAGATGAAGTCTGGAGGGTGAATCAGAAGAAGTAGAAGAAGGAGAAGGAGAAGGTGAATTCTGGAGGCTGAATCAGAAGAAGTAGAAGAAGGAGAAGGAGAAGGTGAAGTCTGGAGGGTGAATCAGAAGAAGCAGAAGAAGGAGAAGGAGAAGATGAAGTCTGGAGGGTGAATCAGAAGAAGTAGAAGAAGGAGAAGGAGAAGGTGAGGTCTGGAGGGTGAATCAGAAGAAGCAGAAGAAGGAGAAGGAGAAGGTGAAGTCTGGAGGGTGAATCAGAAGAAGCAGAAGAAGGAGAAGGAGAAGGTGAAGTCTGGAGGGTGAATCAGAAGAAGCAGAAGAAGGAGAAGGAGAAGGTGAAGTCAGGAGGGTGAATCAGAAGAAGCAGAAGAAGGAGAAGGAGAAGGTGAATTTAGGAGGGTGAATCAGAAGAAGCAGAAGAAGGAGAAGGAGCAGGTGAAGTCAGGGGGGTGTAGCAGAAGAAGTAGAAGAAGGAGAAGGAGAAGGTGAAGTCAGGACGGTGAAGCAGAAGAAGCAGAAGAAGGAGAAGGAGAAGGTGAAGCCTGGAGGGCGCAGCAGAAGAAGCAGAAGAAGGAGAAGGAGAAGGTGAAGTCTGGAGTGTGAAGCAGAAGAAGCAGAAGAAGGAGGGTGAAGTCTGGAGGGCACAGCAGAAGAAGCAGAAGAAGGAGAATGAGAAGGTGAAGTCTGGAGGGTGAATCAGAAGAAGCAGAAGAAGGAGAAGGAGAAGATGAAGTCTGGAGGGTGAATCAGAAGAAGTAGAAGAAGGAGAAGGAGAAGGTGAAGTCTGGAGGGTGAAGCAGAAGAAGTAGCAGAAGGAGAAGGAGAAGGTGAAGTCAGGAGGGTGAATCAGAAGAAGTAGAAGAAGGAGAAGGAGAAGGTGAAGTCAGGAGGGTGAATCAGAAGAAGCAGAAGAAGGAGAAGGAGAAGGTGAAGTCTGGAGGGTGAATCAGAAGAATCAGAAGAAGGAGAAGGAGAAGGTGAAGTCTGGAGGGTGAATCAGAAGAAGCAGAAGAAAGAGAAGGAGAAGGTGAAGTCTGGAGGGTGAAGCAGAAGAAACAAAAAAAGGAGAAGGAGAAGGTGAAGACTGGAGGGTGAATCAGAAGACGTAGAAGAAGGAGAAGGAGAAGGTGAAGTCTGGAGGGTGAATCAGAAGAAGTGGAAGAAGGAGAAGGAGAAGTTGAAGTCTGGTGGGTGAATCAGAAGAAGCAGAAGAAGGAGAAGGAGAAGGTGAAGTCTGGAGGGTGAATCAGAAGAAGCAGAAGAAGGAGAAGGAGAAGATGAAGTCTGGAGGGTGAATCAGAAGAAGTAGAAGAAGGAGAAGGAGAAGGAGAAGTCTGGAGGGTGAATCAGAAGAAGTAGAAGAAGGAGAAGGAGAAGGTGAAGTCTGGAGGGTGAAGCAGAAGAAATAGAAGAAGGAGAAGGAGAAGGTGAAGTCAGGAGGGTGAATCAGAAGAAGTAGAAGAAGGAGAAGGAGAAGGTGAAGTCAGGAGGGTGAATCAGAAGAAGCAGAAGAAGGAGAAGGAGAAGGTGAAGTCTGGAGGGTGAATCAGAAGAATCAGAAGAAGGAGAAGGAGAAGGTGAAGTCTGGAGGGTGAATCAGAAGAAGCAGAAGAAAGAGAAGGAGAAGGTGAAGTCTGGAGGGTGAAGCAGAAGAAACAAAAAAAGGAGAAGGAGAAGGTGAAGACTGGAGGGTGAATCAGAAGAAGTAGAAGAAGGAGAAGGAGAAGGTGAAGTCTGGATGGTGAATCAGAAGAAGTGGAAGAAGGAGAAGGAGAAGTTGAAGTCTGGAGGGTGAATCAGAAGAAGCAGAAGAAGGAGAAGGAGAAGGTGAAGTCTGGAGGGTGAATCAGAAGAAGCAGAAGAAGGAGAAGGAGAAGATGAAGTCTGGAGGGTGAATCAGAAGAAGTAGAAGAAGGAGAAGGAGAAGGTGAAGTCTGGAGGGTGAATCAGAAGAAGTAGAAGAAGAAGAAGGAGAAGATGAAGTCTGGAGGGTGAATCAGAAGAAACAGAAGAAGGAGAAGGAGAAGGTGAAGTCTGGAGGGTGAATCAGAAGAAGTAGAAGAAGGAGAAGGAGAAGGTGTAGTCTGGAGGGTGAATCAGAAGAAGTAGACGAAGGAGAAGGAGAAGGTGAAGTCTGGAGGGTGAATCAGAAGAAGCAGAAGAAGGAGAAGGAGAAGGTGAAGTCTGGAGGGTGAATCAGAAGAAGTAGAAGAAGGAGAAGGAGAAGGTGAAGTCTGGAGGGTGAATCAGAAGAAGCAGAAGAAGGAGAAGGAGAAGGTGAAGTCTGGAGGGTGAATCAGAAGAAGCAGAAGAAGGAGAAGGAGAAGGTGAAGTCTGGAGGGTGAATCAGAAGAAGCAGAATAAGGAGAAGGAGAAGGTGAAGTCTGGAGGGTGAATCAGAAGAAGCAGAAGAAGGAGAAGGAGAAGGTGAAGTCTGGAGGGTGAATCAGAAGAAGTAGAAGAAGGAGAAGGAGAAGGTGAAGTCTGGAGGGTGAATCAGAAGAAGTATAAGAAGGAGAAGGAGAAGGTGAAGTCTGGAGGGTGAATCAGAAGAAGTAGAAGAAGGAGAAGGAGAAGGTGAAGTCTGGAGGGTGAAGCAGAAGAAGTAGATGAAGGAGAAGGAGAAGGTGAAGTCAGGAGGGTGAATCAGAAGAAGTAGAAGAAGGAGAAGGAGAAGGTGAGGTCTGGAGGGTGAATCAGAAGAAGCAGAAGAAGGAGAGGGAGAAGGTGAAGTCTGGAGGGTGAATCAGAAGAATCAGAAGAAGGAGAAGGAGAAGGTGAAGTCTGGAGGGTGAATCAGAAGAAGCAGAAGAAAGAGAAGGAGAAGGTGAAGTCTGGAGGGTGAAGCAGAAGAAGTAGAAGAAGGAGAAGGAGAAGGTGAAGTCTGGAGGGTGAATCAGAAGAAGTAGAAGAAGGAGAAGGAGAAGATGAAGTCTGGAGGGTGAATCAGAAGAAACAGAGGAAGGAGAAGGAGAAGGTGAAGTCTGGAGGGTGAATCAGAAGAAGTAGAAGAAGGAGAAGGAGAAGGTGTAGTCTGGAGGGTGAATCAGAAGAAGTAGACGAAGGAGAAGGAGAAGGTGAAGTCTGGAGGGTGAATCAGAAGAAGCAGAAGAAGGAGAAGGAGAAGGTGAAGTCTGGAGGGTGAATCAGAAGAAGTAGAAGAAGGAGAAGGAGAAGGTGAAGTCTGGAGGGTGAATCAGAAGAAGCAGAAGAAGGAGGAGGAGAAGGTGAAGTCTGGAGGGTGAATCAGAAGAAGCAGAAGAAGGAGAAGGAGAAGGTGAAGTCTGGAGGGTGAATCAGAAGAAGCAGAATAAGGAGAAGGAGAAGGTGAAGTCTGGAGGGTGAATCAGAAGAAGCAGAAGAAGGAGAAGGAGAAGGTGAAGTCTGGAGGGTGAATCAGAAGAAGTAGAAGAAGGAGAAGGAGAAGGTGAAGTCTGGAGGGTGAATCAGAAGAAGTATAAGAAGGAGAAGGAGAAGGTGAAGTCTGGAGGGTGAATCAGAAGAAGTAGAAGAAGGAGAAGGAGAAGGTGAAGTCTGGAGGGTGAAGCAGAAGAAGTAGATGAAGGAGAAGGAGAAGGTGAATTCAGGAGGGTGAATCAGAAGAAGTAGAAGAAGGAGAAGGAGAAGGTGAGTTCTGGAGGGTGAATCAGAAGAAGCAGAAGAAGGAGAAGGAGAAGGTGAAGTCTGGAGGGTGAATCAGAAGAATCAGAAGAAGGAGAAGGAGAAGGTGAAGTCTGGAGGGTGAATCAGAAGAAGCAGAAGAAAGAGAAGGAGAAGGTGAAGTCTGGAGGGTGAAGCAGAAGAAACAGAAGAAGGAGAAGGAGAAGGTGAAGACTGGAGGGTGAATCAGAAGAAGTAGAAGAAGGAGAAGGAGAAGGTGAAGTCTGGAGGGTGAATCAGAAGAAGTAGAAGAAGGAGAAGGAGAAGGTGAAGTCTGGAGGGTGAATCAGAAGAAGCAGAAGAAGGAGAAGGAGAAGGTGAAGTCTGGAGGGTGAATCAGAAGAAGGAGAAGAAGGAGAAGGAGAAGATGAAGTCTGGAGGGTGAATCAGAAGAAGTAGAAGAAGGAGAAGGAGAAGGTGAAGTCTGGAGGCTGAATCAGAAGAAGTAGAAGAAGGAGAAGGAGAAGGTGAAGTCTGGAGGGTGAATCAGAAGAAGCAGAAGAAGGAGAAGGAGAAGATGAAGTCTGGAGGGTGAATCAGAAGAAGTAGAAGAAGGAGAAGGAGAAGGTGAGGTCTGGAGGGTGAATCAGAAGAAGCAGAAGAAGGAGAAGGAGAAGGTGAAGTCTGGAGGGTGAATCAGAAGAAGCAGAAGAAGGAGAAGGAGAAGGTGAAGTCTGGAGGGTGAATCAGAAGAAGCAGAAGAAGGAGAAGGAGAAGGTGAAGTCAAGAGGGTGAATCAGAAGAAGCAGAAGAAGGAGAAGGAGAAGGTGAATTTAGGAGGGTGAATCAGAAGAAGCAGAAGAAGGAGAAGGAGCAGGTGAAGTCAGGGGGGTGTAGCAGAAGAAGTAGAAGAAGGAGAAGGAGAAGGTGAAGTCAGGACGGTGAAGCAGAAGAAGCAGAAGAAGGAGAAGGAGAAGGTGAAGCCTGGAGGGCACAGCAGAAGAAGCAGAAGAAGGAGAATGAGAAGGTGAAGTCTGGAGGGTGAATCAGAAGAAGCAGAAGAAGGAGAAGGAGAAGATGAAGTCTGGAGGGTGAATCAGAAGAAGTAGAAGAAGGAGAAGGAGAAGGTGAAGTCTGGAGGGTGAAGCAGAAGAAGTAGCAGAAGGAGAAGGAGAAGGTGAAGTCAGGAGGGTGAATCAGAAGAAGTAGAAGAAGGAGAAGGAGAAGGTGAAGTCAGGAGGGTGAATCAGAAGAAGCAGAAGAAGGAGAAGGAGAAGGTGAAGTCTGGAGGGTGAATCAGAAGAATCAGAAGAAGGAGAAGGAGAAGGTGAAGTCTGGAGGGTGAATCAGAAGAAGCAGAAGAAAGAGAAGGAGAAGGTGAAGTCTGGAGGGTGAAGCAGAAGAAACAAAAAAAGGAGAAGGAGAAGGTGAAGACTGGAGGGTGAATCAGAAGACGTAGAAGAAGGAGAAGGAGAAGGTGAAGTCTGGAGGGTGAATCAGAAGAAGTGGAAGAAGGAGAAGGAGAAGTTGAAGTCTGGAGGGTGAATCAGAAGAAGCAGAAGAAGGAGAAGGAGAAGGTGAAGTCTGGAGGGTGAATCAGAAGAAGCAGAAGAAGGAGAAGGAGAAGATGAAGTCTGGAGGGTGAATCAGAAGAAGTAGAAGAAGGAGAAGGAGAAGGTGAAGTCTGGAGGGTGAATCAGAAGAAGTAGAAGAAGGAGAAGGAGAAGGTGAAGTCTGGAGGGTGAAGCAGAAGAAATAGAAGAAGGAGAAGGAGAAGGTGAAGTCAGGAGGGTGAATCAGAAGAAGTAGAAGAAGGAGAAGGAGAAAGTGAAGTCAGGAGGGTGAATCAGAAGAAGCAGAAGAAGGAGAAGGAGAAGGTGAAGTCTGGAGGGTGAATCAGAAGAATCAGAAGAAGGAGAAGGAGAAGGTGAAGTCTGGAGGGTGAATCAGAAGAAGCAGAAGAAAGAGAAGGAGAAGGTGAAGTCTGGAGGGTGAAGCAGAAGAAACAAAAAAAGGAGAAGGAGAAGGTGAAGACTGGAGGGTGAATCAGAAGAAGTAGAAGAAGGAGAAGGAGAAGGTGAAGTCTGGAGGGTGAATCAGAAGAAGTGGAAGAAGGAGAAGGAGAAGTTGAAGTCTGGAGGGTGAATCAGAAGAAGCAGAAGAAGGAGAAGGAGAAGGTGAAGTCTGGAGGGTGAATCAGAAGAAGCAGAAGAAGGAGAAGGAGAAGATGAGGTCTGGAGGGTGAATCAGAAGAAGTAGAAGAAGGAGAAGGAGAAGGTGAAGTCTGGAGGGTGAATCAGAAGAAGTAGAAGAAGGAGAAGGAGAAGGTGAAGTCTGGAGGGTGAATCAGAAGAAACAGAAGAAGGAGAAGGAGAAGGTGAAGTCTGGAGGGTGAATCAGAAGAAGTAGAAGAAGGAGAAGGAGAAGGTGTAGTCTGGAGGGTGAATCAGAAGAAGTAGACGAAGGAGAAGGAGAAGGTGAAGTCTGGAGGGTGAATCAGAAGAAGCAGAAGAAGGAGAAGGAGAAGGTGAAGTCTGGAGGGTGAATCAGAAGAAGTAGAAGAAGGAGAAGGAGAAGGTGAAGTCTGGAGGGTGAATCAGAAGAAGCAGAAGAAGGAGAAGGAGAAGGTGAAGTCTGGAGGGTGAATCAGAAGAAGCAGAAGAAGGAGAAGGAGAAGGTGAAGTCTGGAGGGTGAATCAGAAGAAGCAGAATAAGGAGAAGGAGAAGGTGAAGTCTGGAGGGTGAATCAGAAGAAGCAGAAGAAGGAGAAGGAGAAGGTGAAGTCTGGAGGGTGAATCAGAAGAAGTAGAAGAAGGAGAAGGAGAAGGTGAAGTCTGGAGGGTGAATCAGAAGAAGTATAAGAAGGAGAAGGAGAAGGTGAAGTCTGGAGGGTGAATCAGAAGAAGTAGAAGAAGGAGAAGGAGAAGGTGAAGTCTGGAGGGTGAAGCAGAAGAAGTAGATGAAGGAGAAGGAGAAGGTGAAGTCAGGAGGGTGAATCAGAAGAAGTAGAAGAAGGAGAAGGAGAAGGTGAGGTCTGGAGGGTGAATCAGAAGAAGCAGAAGAAGGAGAGGGAGAAGGTGAAGTCTGGAGGGTGAATAAGAAGAATCAGAAGAAGGAGAAGGAGAAGGTGAAGTCTGGAGGGTGAATCAGAAGAAGCAGAAGAAAGAGAAGGAGAAGGTGAAGTCTGGAGGGTGAAGCAGAAGAAACAGAAGAAGGAGAAGGAGAAGGTGAAGACTGGAGGGTGAATCAGAAGAAGTAGAAGAAGGAGAAGGAGAAGGTGAAGTCTGGAGGGTGAATCAGAAGAAGTAGAAGAAGGAGAAGGAGAAGGTGAAGTCTGGAGGGTGAATCAGAAGAAGCAGAAGAAGGAGAAGGAGAAGGTGAAGTCTGGAGGGTGAATCAGAAGAAGGAGAAGAAGGAGAAGGAGAAGATGAAGTCTGGATGGTGAATCAGAAGAAGTAGAAGAAGGAGAAGGAGAAGGTGAAGTCTGGAGGCTGAATCAGAAGAAGTAGAAGAAGGAGAAGGAGAAGGTGAAGTCTGGAGGGTGAATCAGAATTAACAGAAGAAGGAGAAGGAGAATGTGAAGTCTGGAGCGTGTATCAGAAGAAGTAGAAGAAGGAGAAGGAGAAGGTGTAGTCTGGAGGGTGAATCAGAAGAAGTAGACGAAGGAGAAGGAGAAGGTGAAGTCAGGAGGGTGAATCAGAAGAAGCAGTAGAAGGAGAAGGAGAAGGTGAAGTCTGGAGGGTGAATCAGAAGAAGTAGAAGAAGGAGAAGGAGAAGGTGAAGTCTGGAGGGTGAATCAGAAGAAGCAGAAGAAGGAGAAGGAGAAGGTGAAGTCTGGAGGGTGAATCAGAAGAAGCAGAAGAAGGAGAAGGAGAAGGTGAAGTCTGGAGGGTGAATCAGAAGAAACAGAAGAAGGAGAAGGAGAAGGTGAAGTCTGGAGGGTGAATCAGAAGAAGCAGAAGAAGGAGAAGGAGAAGGTGTAGTCTGGAGGGTGAATCAGAAGAAGTAGACGAAGGAGAAGGAGAAGGTGAAGTCTGGAGGGTGAATCAGAAGAAGTAGAAGAAGGAGAAGGAGAAGGTGAAGTCTGGAGGGTGAATCAGAAGAAACAGAAGAAGGAGAAGGAGAAGGTGAAGTCTGGAGGGTGAATCAGAAGAAGCAGAAGAAGGAGAAGGAGAAGATGAAGTCTGGAGGGTGAATCAGAAGAAGTAGAAGAAGGAGAAGGAGAAGGTGAAGTCTGGAGGGTGAATCAGAAGAAGTAGAAGAAGGAGAAGGAGAAGGTGAAGTCTGGAGGGTGAAGCAGAAGAAATAGAAGAAGGAGAAGGAGAAGGTGAAGTCAGGAGGGTGAATCAGAAGAAGTAGAAGAAGGAGAAGGAGAAAGTGAAGTCAGGAGGGTGAATCAGAAGAAGCAGAAGAAGGAGAAGGAGAAGGTGAAGTCTGGAGGGTGAATCAGAAGAATCAGAAGAAGGAGAAGGAGAAGGTGAAGTCTGGAGGGTGAATCAGAAGAAGCAGAAGAAAGAGAAGGAGAAGGTGAAGTCTGGAGGGTGAAGCAGAAGAAACAAGAAAAGGAGAAGGAGAAGGTGAAGACTGGAGGGTGAATCAGAAGAAGTAGAAGAAGGAGAAGGAGAAGGTGAAGTCTGGAGGGTGAATCAGAAGAAGCAGAAGAAGGAGAAGGAGAAGATGAAGTCTGGAGGGTGAATCAGAAGAAGCAGAAGAAGGAGAAGGAGAAGATGAAGTCTGGAGGGTGAATCAGAAGAAGTAGAAGAAGGAGAAGGAGAAGGTGAAGTCTGGAGGGTGAATCAGAAGAAGTAGAAGAAGGAGAAGGAGAAGGTGAAGTCTGGAGGGTGAATCAGAAGAAACAGAAGAAGGAGAAGGAGAAGGTGAAGTCTGGAGGGTGAATCAGAAGAAGTAGAAGAAGGAGAAGGAGAAGGTGTAGTCTGGAGGGTGAATCAGAAGAAGTAGACGAAGGAGAAGGAGAAGGTGAAGTCTGGAGGGTGAATCAGAAGAAGCAGAAGAAGGAGAAGGAGAAGGTGAAGTCTGGAGGGTGAATCAGAAGAAGTAGAAGAAGGAGAAGGAGAAGGTGAAGTCTGGAGGGTGAATCAGAAGAAGCAGAAGAAGGAGAAGGAGAAGGTGAAGTCTGGAGGGTGAATCAGAAGAAGCAGAAGAAGGAGAAGGAGAAGGTGAAGTCTGGAGGGTGAATCAGAAGAAGCAGAATAAGGAGAAGGAGAAGGTGAAGTCTGGAGGGTGAATCAGAAGAAGCAGAAGAAGGAGAAGGAGAAGGTGAAGTCTGGAGGGTGAATCAGAAGAAGTAGAAGAAGGAGAAGGAGAAGGTGAAGTCTGGAGGGTGAATCAGAAGAAGTATAAGAAGGAGAAGGAGAAGGTGAAGTCTGGAGGGTGAATCAGAAGAAGTAGAAGAAGGAGAAGGAGAAGGTGAAGTCTGGAGGGTGAAGCAGAAGAAGTAGATGAAGGAGAAGGAGAAGGTGAAGTCAGGAGGGTGAATCAGAAGAAGTAGAAGAAGGAGAAGGAGAAGGTGAGGTCTGGAGGGTGAATCAGAAGAAGCAGAAGAAGGAGAGGGAGAAGGTGAAGTCTGGAGGGTGAATCAGAAGAATCAGAAGAAGGAGAAGGAGAAGGTGAAGTCTGGAGGGTGAATCAGAAGAAGCAGAAGAAAGAGAAGGAGAAGGTGAAGTCTGGAGGGTGAAGCAGAAGAAACAGAAGAAGGAGAAGGAGAAGGTGAAGACTGGAGGGTGAATCAGAAGAAGTAGAAGAAGGAGAAGGAGAAGGTGAAGTCTGGAGGGTGAATCAGAAGAAGTAGAAGAAGGAGAAGGAGAAGGTGAAGTCTGGAGGGTGAATCAGAAGAAGCAGAAGAAGGAGAAGGAGAAGGTGAAGTCTGGAGGGTGAATCAGAAGAAGGAGAAGAAGGAGAAGGAGAAGATGAAGTCTGGATGGTGAATCAGAAGAAGTAGAAGAAGGAGAAGGAGAAGGTGAAGTCTGGAGGCTGAATCAGAAGAAGTAGAAGAAGGAGAAGGAGAAGGTGAAGTCTGGAGGGTGAATCAGAATTAACAGAAGAAGGAGAAGGAGAAGGTGAAGTCTGGAGCGTGTATCAGAAGAAGTAGAAGAAGGAGAAGGAGAAGGTGTAGTCTGGAGGGTGAATCAGAAGAAGTAGACGAAGGAGAAGGAGAAGGTGAAGTCAGGAGGGTGAATCAGAAGAAGCAGTAGAAGGAGAAGGAGAAGGTGAAGTCTGGAGGGTGAATCAGAAGAAGTAGAAGAAGGAGAAGGAGAAGGTGAAGTCTGGAGGGTGAATCAGAAGAAGCAGAAGAAGGAGAAGGAGAAGGTGAAGTCTGGAGGGTGAATCAGAAGAAGCAGAAGAAGGAGAAGGAGAAGGTGAAGTCTGGAGGGTGAATCAGAAGAAACAGAAGAAGGAGAAGGAGAAGGTGAAGTCTGGAGGGTGAATCAGAAGAAGTAGAAGAAGGAGAAGGAGAAGGTGTAGTCTGGAGGGTGAATCAGAAGAAGTAGACGAAGGAGAAGGAGAAGGTGAAGTCTGGAGGGTGAATCAGAAGAAGCAGAAGAAGGAGAAGGAGAAGATGAAGTCTGGAGGGTGAATCAGAAGAAGTAGAAGAAGGAGAAGGAGAAGGTGAAGTCTGGAGGGTGAATCAGAAGAAGCAGAAGAAGGAGAAGGAGAAGGTGAAGTCTGGAGGGTGAATCAGAAGAAGCAGAAGAAGGAGAAGGAGAAGGTGAAGTCTGGAGGGTGAATCAGAAGAAGCAGAATAAGGAGAAGGAGAAGGTGAAGTCTGGAGGGTGAATCAGAAGAAGCAGAAGAAGGAGAAGGAGAAGGTGAAGTCTGGAGGATGAATCAGAAGAAGTAGAAGAAGGAGAAGGAGAAGGTGAAGTCTGGAGGGTGAATCAGAAGAAGTAGAAGAAGGAGAAGGAGAAGGTGAAGTCTGGAGGGTGAATCAGAAGAAGTAGAAGAAGGAGAAGGAGAAGGTGAAGTCTGGAGGGTGAAGCAGAAGAAGTAGAAGAAGGAGAAGGAGACGGTGAAGTCAGGAGGGTGAATCAGAAGAAGTAGAAGAAGGAGAAGGAGAAGGTGAAGTCAGGAGGGTGAAGCAGAAGAAGCAGAAGAAGGAGAAGGAGAAGGTGAAGTCTGGAGGGTGAAGCAGAAGAAGCAGAAGAAGGAGAAGGAGAAGGTGAAGTCTGGAGGGTGAATCAGAAGAAGCAGAAGAAGGAGAAGGAGAAGGTGAAGTCTGGAGGGTGAATCAGAAGAAGCAGAAGAAGGAGAAGGAGAAGGTGAAGTCAGGAGGGTGAATCAGAAGAAGCAGAAGAAGGAGAAGGAGAAGGTGAATTTAGGAGGGTGAATCAGAAGAAGCAGAAGAAGGAGAAGGAGCAGGTGAAGTCAGGGGGGTGTCGCAGAAGAAGTAGAAGAAGGAGAAGGAGAAGGTGAAGTCAGGACGGTGAAGCAGAAGAAGCAGAAGAAGGAGAAGGAGAAGGTGAAGCCTGGAGGGCGCAGCAGAAGAAGCAGAAGAAGGAGAAGGAGAAGGTGAAGTCTGGAGTGTGAAGCAGAAGAAGCAGAAGAAGGAGAAGGAGAAGGTGAAGTCTGGAGGGCGCAGCAGAAGAAGCAGAAGAAGGAGAATGAGAAGGTGAAGTCTGGAGGGTGAATCAGAAGAAGCAGAAGAAGGAGAAGGAGAAGGTGAAGTCTGGAGGGTGAATCAGAAGAAGTAGAAGAAGGAGAAGGAGAAGGTGACGTCAGGAGGGTGAATCAGAAGAAGTAGAAGACGGAGAAGGAGAAGGTGAAGTCAGGAGGGTGAATCAGAAGAAGCAGAAGAAGGAGAAGGAGAAGGTGAAGTCTGGAGGGCGAATCAGAAGAAACAGAAGAAGGAGAAGGAGAAGGTGAAGTCTGGAGGGTGAATCAGAAGAAGCAGAAGAAGGAGAAGGAGAAGGTGAAGTCTGGAGGTTGAATCAGAAGAAGCAGAATAACGAGAAGGAGAAGGTGAAGTCTGGAGGGTGAATCAGAAGAAGCAGAATAAGGAGAAGGAGAAGGTGAAGTCTGGAGGGTGAATCAGAAGAAGCAGAAGAAGGAGAAGGAGAAGGTGAAGTCTGGAGGGTGAATCAGAAGAGGTAGAAGAAGGAGAAGGAGAAGGTGAAGTCTGGAGGGTGAAGCAGAAGAAGGAGAAGAAGGAGAAGGAGAAGGTGAAGTCAGGAGGGTGAATCAGAAGAAGTAGAAGAAGGAGAAGGAGAAGGTGAAGCAAGGAGGGTGAATCAGAAGAAGCAGAAGAAGGAGAAGGAGAAGGTGAAGTCTGGAGGGTGAATCAGAAGAATCAGAAGAAGGAGAAGGAGAAGGTGGAGTCTGGAGGGTGAATCAGAAGAATCAGAAGAAAGAGAAGGAGAAGGTGAAGTCTGGAGGCTGAAGCAGAAGAAACAGAAGAAGGAGAAGGAGAATGTGAAGACTGGAGGGTGAATCAGAAGAAGTAGAAGAAGGAGAAGGAGAAGGTGAAGTCTGGAGGGTGAATCAGAAGAAGTAGAAGAAGGAGAAGGAGAAGGTGAAGTCTGGAGGGTGAATCAGAAGAAGCAGAAGAAGGAGAAGGAGAAGGTGAAGTCTGGAGGGTGAATCAGAAGATGCAGAAGAAGGAGAAGGAGAAGATGAAGTCTGGAGGGTGAATCAGAAGAAGTAGAAGAAGGAGAAGGAGAAGGTGAAGTCTGGAGGGTGAATCAGAAGAAGTAGAAGAAGGAGAAGGAGAAGGTGAAGTCTGGAGGGTGAATCAGAAGAGGTAGAAGAAGGAGAAGGAGAAGGTGAAGTCTGGAGGGTGAAGCAGAAGAAGGAGAAGAAGGAGAAGGAGAAGGTGAAGTCAGGAGGGTGAATCAGAAGAAGCAGAAGAAGGAGAAGGAGAAGGTGAAGTCTGGAGGTTGAATCAGAAGAAGCAGAATAACGAGAAGGAGAAGGTGAAGTCTGGAGGGTGAATCAGAAGAAGCAGAACAAGGAGAAGGAGAAGGTGAAGTCTGGAGGGTGAATCAGAAGAAGCAGAAGAAGGAGAAGGAGAAGGTGAAGTCTGGAGGGTGAATCAGAAGAGGTAGAAGAAGGAGAAGGAGAAGGTGAAGTCAGGAGGGTGAAGCAGAAGAAGCAGAAGAAGGAGAAGGAGAAGGTGAAGTCTGGTGGGTGAAGCTGAAGAAGCAGAAGAAGGAGAAGGAGAAGGTGAAGTCTGGAGGGTGAAGCAGAAGAAGCAGAAGAAGGAGAAGGAGAAGGTGAAGTCAGGAGGGTGGATCAGAAGAAGTAGAAGAAGGAGAAGGAGAAGGTGAAGTCTGGAGGGTGAATCAGAAGAAGCAGAAGAAGGAGAAGGAGAAGGTGAAGTCTGGAGGGCGCAGCAGAAGAAGCAGAAGAAGGAGAAAGAGAAGGGGAAGTCTGGAGGGTGAAGCAGAAGAAGCAGAAGAAGGAGAAGGAGAGGGTGAAGTCTGGAGGGTGAATCAGAAGAAGTAGAAGAAGGAGAAGGAGAAGGTGAAGTCAGGAGAGTGAAGCAGAAGAAGCAGAAGAAGGAGAAAGAGAAGGTGAAGTCTGGAGGGCGAAGCAGAAGAAGCAGAAGAAGGAGAAGGAGAAGGTGAAGTCTGGAGGGTGAAGCAGAAGAAGCAGAAGAAGGAGAAGGAGTAGGTGAAGTCTGGAGGGTGAATCAGAAGAAGTAGAAGAAGGAGAAGGAGAAGGTGAAGTCAGGAGGGTGAAGCAGAAGAAGCAGAAGAAGGAGAAGGAGAAGGTGAAGTCTGGAGGGTGAAGCAGAAGAAGCAGAAGAAGGAGAAGGAGAAGGTGAAGTCTGGAGGGTGAATCAGAAGAAGCAGAAGAAGGAGAAGGAGAAGGTGAAGTCTGGAGTGTGAATCAGAAGAAGCAGAAGAAGGAGAAGGAGAAGGTGAAGTCAGGAGGGTGAATCAGAAGAAGCAGAAGAAGGAGAAGGAGAAGGTGAATTTAGGAGGGTGAATCAGAAGAAGCAGAAGAAGGAGAAGGAGCAGGTGAAGTCAGGGTGGTGTAGCAGAAGAAGTAGAAGAAGGAGAAGGAGAAGGTGAAGTCAGGACGGTGAAGCAGAAGAAGCAGAAGAAGGAGAAGGAGAAGGTGAAGCCTGGAGGGCGCAGCAGAAGAAGCAGAAGAAGGAGAAGGAGAAGGTGAAGTCTGGAGTGTGAAGCAGAAGAAGCAGAAGAAGGAGAAGGAGAAGGTGAAGTCTGGAGGGCGCAGCAGAAGAAGCAGAAGAAGGAGAATGAGAAGGAGAAGTCTGGAGGGTGAATCAGAAGAAGAAGAAGAAGGAGAAGGAGAAGGTGAAGTCTGGAGGGTGAATCAGAAGAAGTAGAAGAAGGAGAAGGAGAAGGTGAAGTCAGGAGGGTGAATCAGAAGAAGTAGAAGAAGGAGAAGGAGAAGGTGAAGTCAGGAGGGTGAATCAGAAGAAGCAGAAGAAGGAGAAGGAGAAGGTGAAGTCTGGAGGGCGAATCAGAACAAACAGAAGAAGGAGAAGGAGAAGGTGAAGTCTGGAGGGTGAATCAGAAGAAGCAGAAGAAGGAGAAGGAGAAGGTGAAGTCTGGAGGTTGAATCAGAAGAAGCAGAATAACGAGAAGGAGAAGGTGAAGTCTGGAGGGTGAATCAGAAGAAGCAGAATAAGGAGAAGGAGAAGCTGAAGTCTGGAGGGTGAATCAGAAGAAGCAGAAGAAGGAGAAGGAGAAGGTGAAGTCTGGAGGGTGAATCAGAAGAGGTAGAAGAAGGAGAAGGAGAAGGTGAAGTCTGGAGGGTGAAGCAGAAGAAGGAGAAGAAGGAGAAGGAGAAGGTGAAGTCAGGAGGGTGAATCAGAAGAAGTAGAAGAAGGAGAAGGAGAAGGTGAAGCCAGGAGGGTGAATCAGAAGAAGCTGAAGAAGGAGAAGGAGAAGGTGTAGTCTGGAGGGTGAATCAGAAGAAGTAGACGAAGGAGAAGGAGAAGGTGAAGTCTGGAGGGTGAATCAGAAGAAGCAGAAGAAGGAGAAGGAGAAGATGAAGTCTGGAGGGTGAATCAGAAGAAGTAGAAGAAGGAGAAGGAGAAGGTGAAGTCTGGAGGGTGAATCAGAAGAAGCAGAAGAAGGAGAAGGAGAAGGTGAAGTCTGGAGGGTGAATCAGAAGAAGCAGAAGAAGGAGAAGGAGAAGGTGAAGTCTGGAGGGTGAATCAGAAGAAGCAGAATAAGGAGAAGGAGAAGGTGAAGTCTGGAGGGTGAATCAGAAGAAGCAGAAGAAGGAGAAGGAGAAGGTGAAGTCTGGAGGATGAATCAGAAGAAGTAGAAGAAGGAGAAGGAGAAGGTGAAGTCTGGAGGGTGAATCAGAAGAAGTAGAAGAAGGAGAAGGAGAAGGTGAAGTCTGGAGGGTGAATCAGAAGAAGTAGAAGAAGGAGAAGGAGAAGGTGAAGTCTGGAGGGTGAAGCAGAAGAAGTAGAAGAAGGAGAAGGAGACGGTGAAGTCAGGAGGGTGAATCAGAAGAAGTAGAAGAAGGAGAAGGAGAAGGTGAAGTCAGGAGGGTGAAGCAGAAGAAGCAGAAGAAGGAGAAGGAGAAGGTGAAGTCTGGAGGGTGAAGCAGAAGAAGCAGAAGAAGGAGAAGGAGAAGGTGAAGTCTGGAGGGTGAATCAGAAGAAGCAGAAGAAGGAGAAGGAGAAGGTGAAGTCTGGAGGGTGAATCAGAAGAAGCAGAAGAAGGAGAAGGAGAAGGTGAAGTCAGGAGGGTGAATCAGAAGAAGCAGAAGAAGGAGAAGGAGAAGGTGAATTTAGGAGGGTGAATCAGAAGAAGCAGAAGAAGGAGAAGGAGCAGGTGAAGTCAGGGGGGTGTCGCAGAAGAAGTAGAAGAAGGAGAAGGAGAAGGTGAAGTCAGGACGGTGAAGCAGAAGAAGCAGAAGAAGGAGAAGGAGAAGGTGAAGCCTGGAGGGCGCAGCAGAAGAAGCAGAAGAAGGAGAAGGAGAAGGTGAAGTCTGGAGTGTGAAGCAGAAGAAGCAGAAGAAGGAGAAGGAGAAGGTGAAGTCTGGAGGGCGCAGCAGAAGAAGCAGAAGAAGGAGAATGAGAAGGTGAAGTCTGGAGGGTGAATCAGAAGAAGCAGAAGAAGGAGAAGGAGAAGGTGAAGTCTGGAGGGTGAATCAGAAGAAGTAGAAGAAGGAGAAGGAGAAGGTGACGTCAGGAGGGTGAATCAGAAGAAGTAGAAGACGGAGAAGGAGAAGGTGAAGTCAGGAGGGTGAATCAGAAGAAGCAGAAGAAGGAGAAGGAGAAGGTGAAGTCTGGAGGGCGAATCAGAAGAAACAGAAGAAGGAGAAGGAGAAGGTGAAGTCTGGAGGGTGAATCAGAAGAAGCAGAAGAAGGAGAAGGAGAAGGTGAAGTCTGGAGGTTGAATCAGAAGAAGCAGAATAACGAGAAGGAGAAGGTGAAGTCTGGAGGGTGAATCAGAAGAAGCAGAATAAGGAGAAGGAGAAGGTGAAGTCTGGAGGGTGAATCAGAAGAAGCAGAAGAAGGAGAAGGAGAAGGTGAAGTCTGGAGGGTGAATCAGAAGAGGTAGAAGAAGGAGAAGGAGAAGGTGAAGTCTGGAGGGTGAAGCAGAAGAAGGAGAAGAAGGAGAAGGAGAAGGTGAAGTCAGGAGGGTGAATCAGAAGAAGTAGAAGAAGGAGAAGGAGAAGGTGAAGCAAGGAGGGTGAATCAGAAGAAGCAGAAGAAGGAGAAGGAGAAGGTGAAGTCTGGAGGGTGAATCAGAAGAATCAGAAGAAGGAGAAGGAGAAGGTGGAGTCTGGAGGGTGAATCAGAAGAATCAGAAGAAAGAGAAGGAGAAGGTGAAGTCTGGAGGCTGAAGCAGAAGAAACAGAAGAAGGAGAAGGAGAATGTGAAGACTGGAGGGTGAATCAGAAGAAGTAGAAGAAGGAGAAGGAGAAGGTGAAGTCTGGAGGGTGAATCAGAAGAAGTAGAAGAAGGAGAAGGAGAAGGTGAAGTCTGGAGGGTGAATCAGAAGAAGCAGAAGAAGGAGAAGGAGAAGGTGAAGTCTGGAGGGTGAATCAGACGATGCAGAAGAAGGAGAAGGAGAAGATGAAGTCTGGAGGGTGAATCAGAAGAAGTAGAAGAAGGAGAAGGAGAAGGTGAAGTCTGGAGGGTGAATCAGAAGAAGTAGAAGAAGGAGAAGGAGAAGGTGAAGTCTGGAGGGTGAATCAGAAGAGGTAGAAGAAGGAGAAGGAGAAGGTGAAGTCTGGAGGGTGAAGCAGAAGAAGGAGAAGAAGGAGAAGGAGAAGGTGAAGTCAGGAGGGTGAATCAGAAGAAGCAGAAGAAGGAGAAGGAGAAGGTGAAGTCTGGAGGTTGAATCAGAAGAAGCAGAATAACGAGAAGGAGAAGGTGAAGTCTGGAGGGTGAATCAGAAGAAGCAGAACAAGGAGAAGGAGAAGGTGAAGTCTGGAGGGTGAATCAGAAGAAGCAGAAGAAGGAGAAGGAGAAGGTGAAGTCTGGAGGGTGAATCAGAAGAGGTAGAAGAAGGAGAAGGAGAAGGTGAAGTCAGGAGGGTGAAGCAGAAGAAGCAGAAGAAGGAGAAGGAGAAGGTGAAGTCTGGTGGGTGAAGCTGAAGAAGCAGAAGAAGGAGAAGGAGAAGGTGAAGTCTGGAGGGTGAAGCAGAAGAAGCAGAAGAAGGAGAAGGAGAAGGTGAAGTCAGGAGGGTGGATCAGAAGAAGTAGAAGAAGGAGAAGGAGAAGGTGAAGTCTGGAGGGTGAATCAGAAGAAGCAGAAGAAGGAGAAGGAGAAGGTGAAGTCTGGAGGGCGCAGCAGAAGAAGCAGAAGAAGGAGAAAGAGAAGGGGAAGTCTGGAGGGTGAAGCAGAAGAAGCAGAAGAAGGAGAAGGAGAGGGTGAAGTCTGGAGGGTGAATCAGAAGAAGTAGAAGAAGGAGAAGGAGAAGGTGAAGTCAGGAGAGTGAAGCAGAAGAAGCAGAAGAAGGAGAAGGAGAAGGTGAAGTCTGGAGGGCGAAGCAGAAGAAGCAGAAGAAGGAGAAGGAGAAGGTGAAGTCTGGAGGGTGAAGCAGAAGAAGCAGAAGAAGGAGAAGGAGTAGGTGAAGTCTGGAGGGTGAATCAGAAGAAGTAGAAGAAGGAGAAGGAGAAGGTGAAGTCAGGAGGGTGAAGCAGAAGAAGCAGAAGAAGGAGAAGGAGAAGGTGAAGTCTGGAGGGTGAAGCAGAAGAAGCAGAAGAAGGAGAAGGAGAAGGTGAAGTCTGGAGGGTGAATCAGAAGAAGCAGAAGAAGGAGAAGGAGAAGGTGAAGTCTGGAGTGTGAATCAGAAGAAGCAGAAGAAGGAGAAGGAGAAGGTGAAGTCAGGAGGGTGAATCAGAAGAAGCAGAAGAAGGAGAAGGAGAAGGTGAATTTAGGAGGGTGAATCAGAAGAAGCAGAAGAAGGAGAAGGAGCAGGTGAAGTCAGGGTGGTGTAGCAGAAGAAGTAGAAGAAGGAGAAGGAGAAGGTGAAGTCAGGACGGTGAAGCAGAAGAAGCAGAAGAAGGAGAAGGAGAAGGTGAAGCCTGGAGGGCGCAGCAGAAGAAGCAGAAGAAGGAGAAGGAGAAGGTGAAGTCTGGAGTGTGAAGCAGAAGAAGCAGAAGAAGGAGAAGGAGAAGGTGAAGTCTGGAGGGCGCAGCAGAAGAAGCAGAAGAAGGAGAATGAGAAGGAGAAGTCTGGAGGGTGAATCAGAAGAAGAAGAAGAAGGAGAAGGAGAAGGTGAAGTCTGGAGGGTGAATCAGAAGAAGTAGAAGAAGGAGAAGGAGAAGGTGAAGTCAGGAGGGTGAATCAGAAGAAGTAGAAGAAGGAGAAGGAGAAGGTGAAGTCAGGAGGGTGAATCAGAAGAAGCAGAAGAAGGAGAAGGAGAAGGTGAAGTCTGGAGGGCGAATCAGAACAAACAGAAGAAGGAGAAGGAGAAGGTGAAGTCTGGAGGGTGAATCAGAAGAAGCAGAAGAAGGAGAAGGAGAAGGTGAAGTCTGGAGGTTGAATCAGAAGAAGCAGAATAACGAGAAGGAGAAGGTGAAGTCTGGAGGGTGAATCAGAAGAAGCAGAATAAGGAGAAGGAGAAGCTGAAGTCTGGAGGGTGAATCAGAAGAAGCAGAAGAAGGAGAAGGAGAAGGTGAAGTCTGGAGGGTGAATCAGAAGAGGTAGAAGAAGGAGAAGGAGAAGGTGAAGTCTGGAGGGTGAAGCAGAAGAAGGAGAAGAAGGAGAAGGAGAAGGTGAAGTCAGGAGGGTGAATCAGAAGAAGTAGAAGAAGGAGAAGGAGAAGGTGAAGCCAGGAGGGTGAATCAGAAGAAGCTGAAGAAGGAGAAGGAGAAGGTGAAGTCAGGAGGGTGGATCAGAAGAAGTAGAAGAAGGAGAAGGAGAAGGTGCAGTCTGGAGGGTGAATCAGAAGAAGCAGAAGAAGGAGAAGGAGAAGGTGAAGTCTGGAGGTTGAATCAGAAGAAGCAGAATAACGAGAAGGAGAAGGTGAAGTCTGGAGGGTGAATCAGAAGAAGCAGAATAAGGAGAAGGAGAAGGTGAAGTCTGGAGGGTGAATCAGAAGAAGCAGAAGAAGGAGAAGGAGAAGGTGAAGTCTGGAGGGTGAATCAGAAGAGGTAGAAAAAGGAGAAGGAGAAGGTGAAGTCAGGAGGGTGAAGCAGAAGAAGCAGAAGAAGGAGAAGGAGAAGGTGAAGTCTGGTGGGTGAAGCAGAAGAAGCAGAAGAAGGAGAAGGAGAAGGTGAAGTCTGGAGGGTGAAGCAGAAGAAGCAGAATAAGGAGAAGGAGAAGGTGAAGTCTGGAGGGTGAATCAGAAGAAGCAGAAGAAGGAGAAGGAGAAGGTGAAGTCTGGAGGGTGAATCAGAAGAGGTAGAAGAAGGAGAAGGAGAAGGTGAAGTCTGGAGGGTGAAGCAGAAGAAGGAGAAGAAGGAGAAGGAGAAGGTGAAGTCAGGAGGGTGAATCAGAAGAAGTAGAAGAAGGAGAAGGAGAAGGTGAAGCAAGGAGGGTGAATCAGAAGAAGCAGAAGAAGGAGAAGGAGAAGGTGAAGTCTGGAGGGTGAATCAGAAGAATCAGAAGAAGGAGAAGGAGAAGGTGGAGTCTGGAGGGTGAATCAGAAGAATCAGAAGAAAGAGAAGTAGAAGGTGAAGTCTGGAGGCTGAAGCAGAAGAAACAGAAGAAGGAGAAGGAGAATGTGAAGACTGGAGGGTGAATCAGAAGAAGTAGAAGAAGGAGAAGGAGAAGGTGAAGTCTGGAGGGTGAATCAGAAGAAGTAGAAGAAGGAGAAGGAGAAGGTGAAGTCTGGAGGGTGAATCAGAAGAAGCAGAAGAAGGAGAAGGAGAAGGTGAAGTCTGGAGGGTGAATCAGAAGATGCAGAAGAAGGAGAAGGAGAAGATGAAGTCTGGAGGGTGAATCAGAAGAAGTAGAAGAAGGAGAAGGAGAAGGTGAAGTCTGGAGGGTGAATCAGAAGAAGTAGAAGAAGGAGAAGGAGAAGGTGAAGTCTGGAGGGTGAATCAGAAGAGGTAGAAGAAGGAGAAGGAGAAGGTGAAGTCTGGAGGGTGAAGCAGAAGAAGGAGAAGAAGGAGAAGGAGAAGGTGAAGTCAGGAGGGTGAATCAGAAGAAGCAGAAGAAGGAGAAGGAGAAGGTGAAGTCTGGAGGTTGAATCAGAAGAAGCAGAATAACGAGAAGGAGAAGGTGAAGTCTGGAGGGTGAATCAGAAGAAGCAGAACAAGGAGAAGGAGAAGGTGAAGTCTGGAGGGTGAATCAGAAGAAGCAGAAGAAGGAGAAGGAGAAGGTGAAGTCTGGAGGGTGAATCAGAAGAGGTAGAAGAAGGAGAAGGAGAAGGTGAAGTCAGGAGGGTGAAGCAGAAGAAGCAGAAGAAGGAGAAGGAGAAGGTGAAGTCTGGTGGGTGAAGCTGAAGAAGCAGAAGAAGGAGAAGGAGAAGGTGAAGTCTGGAGGGTGAAGCAGAAGAAGCAGAAGAAGGAGAAGGAGAAGGTGAAGTCAGGAGGGTGGATCAGAAGAAGTAGAAGAAGGAGAAGGAGAAGGTGAAGTCTGGAGGGTGAATCAGAAGAAGCAGAAGAAGGAGAAGGAGAAGGTGAAGTCTGGAGGGCGCAGCAGAAGAAGCAGAAGAAGGAGAAAGAGAAGGGGAAGTCTGGAGGGTGAAGCAGAAGAAGCAGAAGAAGGAGAAGGAGAGGGTGATGTCTGGAGGGTGAATCAGAAGAAGTAGAAGAAGGAGAAGGAGAAGGTGAAGTCAGGAGAGTGAAGCAGAAGAAGCAGAAGAAGGAGAAGGAGAAGGTGAAGTCTGGAGGGCGAAGCAGAAGAAGCAGAAGAAGGAGAAGGAGAAGGTGAAGTCTGGAGGGTGAAGCAGAAGAAGCAGAAGAAGGAGAAGGAGTAGGTGAAGTCTGGAGGGTGAATCAGAAGAAGTAGAAGAAGGAGAAGGAGAAGGTGAAGTCAGGAGGGTGAAGCAGAAGAAGCAGAAGAAGGAGAAGGAGAAGGTGAAGTCTGGAGGGTGAAGCAGAAGAAGCAGAAGAAGGAGAAGGAGAAGGTGAAGTCTGGAGGGTGAATCAGAAGAAGCAGAAGAAGGAGAAGGAGAAGGTGAAGTCTGGAGTGTGAATCAGAAGAAGCAGAAGAAGGAGAAGGAGAAGGTGAAGTCAGGAGGGTGAATCAGAAGAAGCAGAAGAAGGAGAAGGAGAAGGTGAATTTAGGAGGGTGAATCAGAAGAAGCAGAAGAAGGAGAAGGAGCAGGTGAAGTCAGGGTGGTGTAGCAGAAGAAGTAGAAGAAGGAGAAGGAGAAGGTGAAGTCAGGACGGTGAAGCAGAAGAAGCAGAAGAAGGAGAAGGAGAAGGTGAAGCCTGGAGGGCGCAGCAGAAGAAGCAGAAGAAGGAGAAGGAGAAGGTGAAGTCTGGAGTGTGAAGCAGAAGAAGCAGAAGAAGGAGAAGGAGAAGGTGAAGTCTGGAGGGCGCAGCAGAAGAAGCAGAAGAAGGAGAATGAGAAGGAGAAGTCTGGAGGGTGAATCAGAAGAAGAAGAAGAAGGAGAAGGAGAAGGTGAAGTCTGGAGGGTGAATCAGAAGAAGTAGAAGAAGGAGAAGGAGAAGGTGAAGTCAGGAGGGTGAATCAGAAGAAGTAGAAGAAGGAGAAGGAGAAGGTGAAGTCAGGAGGGTGAATCAGAAGAAGCAGAAGAAGGAGAAGGAGAAGGTGAAGTCTGGAGGGCGAATCAGAACAAACAGAAGAAGGAGAAGGAGAAGGTAAAGTCTGGAGGGTGAATCAGAAGAAGCAGAAGAAGGAGAAGGAGAAGGTGAAGTCTGGAGGTTGAATCAGAAGAAGCAGAATAACGAGAAGGAGAAGGTGAAGTCTGGAGGGTGAATCAGAAGAAGCAGAATAAGGAGAAGGAGAAGGTGAAGTCTGGAGGGTGAATCAGAAGAAGCAGAAGAAGGAGAAGGAGAAGGTGAAGTCTGGAGGGTGAATCAGAAGAGGTAGAAGAAGGAGAAGGAGAAGGTGAAGTCTGGAGGGTGAAGCAGAAGAAGGAGAAGAAGGAGAAGGAGAAGGTGAAGTCAGGAGGGTGAATCAGAAGAAGTAGAAGAAGGAGAAGGAGAAGGTGAAGCCAGGAGGGTGAATCAGAAGAAGCTGAAGAAGGAGAAGGAGAAGGTGAAGTCAGGAGGGTGGATCAGAAGAAGTAGAAGAAGGAGAAGGAGAAGGTGCAGTCTGGAGGGTGAATCAGAAGAAGCAGAAGAAGGAGAAGGAGAAGGTGAAGTCTGGAGGTTGAATCAGAAGAAGCAGAATAACGAGAAGGAGAAGGTGAAGTCTGGAGGGTGAATCAGAAGAAGCAGAATAAGGAGAAGGAGAAGGTGAAGTCTGGAGGGTGAATCAGAAGAAGCAGAAGAAGGAGAAGGAGAAGGTGAAGTCTGGAGGGTGAATCAGAAGAGGTAGAAAAAGGAGAAGGAGAAGGTGAAGTCAGGAGGGTGAAGCAGAAGAAGCAGAAGAAGGAGAAGGAGAAGGTGAAGTCTGGTGGGTGAAGCAGAAGAAGCAGAAGAAGGAGAAGGAGAAGGTGAAGTCTGGAGGGTGAAGCAGAAGAAGCAGAAGAAGGAGAAGGAGAAGGTGAAGTCAGGAGGGTGGATCAGAAGAAGTAGAAGAAGGAGAAGGAGAAGGTGAAGTCTGGAGGGTGAATCAGAAGAAGCAGAAGAAGGAGAAGGAGAAGGTGAAGTCTGGAGGGCGCAGCAGAAGAAGCAGAAGAAGGAGAAAGAGAAGGTGAAGTCTGGAGGGTGAAGCAGAAGAAGCAGAAGAAGGAGAAGGAGAGGGTGAAGTCTGGAGGGTGAATCAGAAGAAGTAGAAGAAGGAGAAGGAGAAGGTGAAGTCAGGAGAGTGAAGCAGAAGAAGCAGAAGAAGGAGAAGGAGAAGGTGAAGTCTGGAGGGCGAAGCAGAAGAAGCAGAAGAAGGAGAAGGAGAAGGTGAAGTCTGGAGGGTGAAGCAGAAGAAGCAGAAGAAGGAGAAGGAGTAGGTGAAGTCTGGAGGGTGAATCAGAAGAAGTAGAAGAAGGAGAAGGAGAAGGTGAAGTCAGGAGGGTGAAGCAGAAGAAGCAGAAGAAGGAGAAGGAGAAGGTGAAGTCTGGAGGGTGAAGCAGAAGAAGCAGAAGAAGGAGAAGGAGAAGGTGAAGTCTGGAGGGTGAATCAGAAGAAGCAGAAGAAGGAGAAGGAGAAGGTGAAGTCTGGAGGGTGAATCAGAAGAAGCAGAAGAAGGAGAAGGAGAAGGTGAAGTCAGGAGGGTGAATCAGAAGAAGCAGAAGAAGGAGAAGGAGAAGGTGAATTTAGGAGGGTGAATCAGAAGAAGCAGAAGAAGGAGAAGGAGCAGGTGAAGTCAGGGGGGTGTAGCAGAAGAAGTAGAAGAAGGAGCAGGAGAAGGTGAAGTCAGGACGGTGAAGCAGAAGAAGCAGAAGAAGGAGAAGGAGAAGGTGAAGCCTGGAGGGCGTAGCAGAAGAAGCAGAAGAAGGAGAAGGAGAAGGTGAAGTCTGGAGTGTGAAGCAGAAGAAGCAGAAGAAGGAGAAGGAGAAGGTGAAGTCTGGAGGGCGCAGCAGAAGAAGCAGAAGAAGGAGAATGAGAAGGTGAAGTCTGGAGGGTGAATCAGAAGAAGCAGAAGAAGGAGAAGGAGAAGGTGAAGTCTGGAGGGTGAATCAGAAGAAGGAGAAGAAGGAGAAGGAGAAGGTGAAGTCAGGAGGGTGAATCAGAAGAAGCAGAAGAAGGAGAAGGAGAAGGTGAAGTCTGGAGGGCGAATCAGAAGAAACAGAAGAAGGAGAAGGTGAAGGTGAAGTCTGGAGGGTGAATCAGAAGAAGCAGAAGAAGGAGAAGGAGAAGGTGAAGTCTGGAGGTTGAATCAGAAGAAGCAGAATAACGAGAAGGAGAAGGTGAAGTCTGGAGGGTGAATCAGAAGAAGCAGAATAAGGAGAAGGAGAAGGTGAAGTCTGGAGGGTGAATCAGAAGAAGCAGAAGAAGGAGAAGGAGAAGGTGAAGTCTGGAGGGTGAAGCAGAAGAAGGAGAAGAAGGAGAAGGAGAAGGTGAAGTCAGGAGGGTGAATCAGAAGAAGTAGAAGAAGGAGAAGGAGAAGGTGAAGCCAGGAGGGTGAATCAGAAGAAGCAGAAGAAGGAGAAGGAGAAGGTGAAGTCTGGAGGGTGAATCAGAAGAATCAGAAGAAGGAGAAGGAGAAGGTGAAGTCTGGAGGGTGAATCAGAAGAATCAGAAGAAAGAGAAGGAGAAGGTGAAGTCTGGAGGCTGAAGCAGAAGAAACAGAAGAAGGAGAAGGAGAATGTGAAGACTGGAGGGTGAATCAGAAGAAGAAGAAGAAGGAGAAGGAGAAGGTGAAGTCTGGAGGGTGAATCAGAAGAAGTAGAAGAAGGAGAAGGAGAAGGTGAAGTCTGGAGGGTGAATCAGAAGGAGCAGAAGAAGGAGAAGGAGAAGGTGAAGTCTGGAGGGTGAATCAGAAGATGCAGAAGAAGGAGAAGGAGAAGATGAAGTCTGGAGGGTGAATCAGAAGAAGTAGAAGAAGGAGAAGGAGAAGGTGAAGTCTGGAGGGTGAATCAGAAGAAGTAGAAGAAGGAGAAGGAGAAGGTGAAGTCTGGAGGGTGAATCAGAAGAAACAGAAGAAGGAGAAGGAGAAGGTGAAGTCTGGAGGGTGAATCAGAAGAAGTAGAAGAAGGAGAAGGAGAACGTGTAGTCTGGAGGGTGAATCAGAAGAAGTAGACGAAGGAGAAGGAGAAGGTGAAGTCTGGAGGGTGAATCAGAAGAAGCAGAAGAAGGAGAAGGAGAAGATGAAGTCTGGAGGGTGAATCAGAAGAAGTAGAAGAAGGAGAAGGAGAAGGTGAAGTCTGGAGGGTGAATCAGAAGAAGCAGAAGAAGGAGAAGGAGAAGGTGAAGTCTGGAGGGTGAATCAGAAGAAGCAGAAGAAGGAGAAGGAGAAGTTGAAGTCTGGAGGGTGAATCAGAAGAAGCAGAATAAGGAGAAGGAGAAGGAGAAGTCTGGAGGGTGAATCAGAAGAAGCAGAAGAAGGAGAAGGAGAAGGTGAAGTCTGGAGGATGAATCAGAAGAAGTAGAAGAAGGAGAAGGAGAAGGTGAAGTCTGGAGGGTGAATCAGAAGAAGCAGAAGAAGGAGAAGGAGAAGGTGAAGTCTGGAGGGTGAATCAGAAGAAGCAGAAGAAGGAGAAGGAAAAGGTGAAGTCTGGAGGGTGAATCAGAAGAAGCAGAAGAAGGAGAAGGAGAAGGTGAAGTCTGGAGGGTGAATCAGAAGAAGCAGAATAAGGAGAAGGAGAAGGTGAAGTCTGGAGGGTGAATCAGAAGAAGCAGAAGAAGGAGAAGGAGAAGGTGAAGTCTGGAGGGTGAATCAGAAGAAGTAGAAGAAGGAGAAGGAGAAGGTGAAGTCTGGAGGGTGAAGCAGAAGAAGTAGAAGAAGGAGAAGGAGAAGGTGAAGTCAGGAGGGTGAATCAGAAGAAGCAGAAGAAGGAGAAGGAAAAGTTGAAGTCTGGAGGGTGAATCAGAAGAATCAGAAGAAGGAGAAGGAGAAGATGAAGTCTGGAGGGTGAATCAGAAGAAGCAGAAGAAAGAGAAGGAGAAGGTGAAGTCTGGAGGGTGATGCAGAAGAAACAGAAGAAGGAGAAAGAGTAGGTGAAGTCTGGAGGGTGAATCAGAAGAAGCAGAAGAAGGAGAAGGAGAAGGTGAAGTTAGGAGGGTGAATCAGAAGAAGCAGAAGAAGGAGAAGGAGCAGGTGAAGTCAGGGGGGTGAAGCAGAAGAAGTAGAAGAAGGAGAAGGAGAAGGTGAAGTCAGGACGGTGAAGCAGAAGAAGCAGAAGAAGGAGAAGGAGAAGGTGAAATCTGGAGGGTGAAGCAGAAGAAGCAGAAGAAGGAGAAGGAGAGGGTGAAGTCTGGAGGGTGAATCAGAAGAAGTAGAAGAAGGAGAAGGAGAAGGTGAAGTCAGGAGAGTGAAGCAGAAGAAGCAGAAGAAGGAGAAGGAGAAGGTGAAGTCTGGAGGGCGAAGCAGAAGAAGCAGAAGAAGGAGAAGGAGAAGGTGAAGTCTGGAGGGTGAAGCAGAAGAAGCAGAAGAAGGAGAAGAAGTAGGTGAAGTCTGGAGGGTGAATCAGAAGAAGTAGAAGAAGGAGAAGGATAAGGTGAAGTCAGGAGGGTGAAGCAGAAGAAGCAGAAGAAGGAGAAGGAGAAGGTGAAGTCTGGTGGGTGAAGCAGAAGAAGCAGAAGAAGGAGAAGGAGAAGGTGAAGTCTGGAGGGTGAAGCAGAAGAAGCAGAAGAAGGAGAAGGAGAAGGTGAAGTCAGGAGGGTGGATCAGAAGAAGTAGAAGAAGGAGAAGGAGAAGGTGAAGTCTGGAGGGTGAATCAGAAGAAGCAGAAGAAGGAGAAGGAGAAGGTGAAGTCTGGAGGGCGCAGCAGAAGAAGCAGAAGAAGGAGAAAGAGAAGGTGAAGTCTGGAGGGTGAAGCAGAAGAAGCAGAAGAAGGAGAAGGAGAGGGTGAAGTCTGGAGGGTGAATCAGAAGAAGTAGAAGAAGGAGAAGGAGAAGGTGAAGTCTGGAGGGTGAAGCAGAAGAAGTAGAAGAAGGAGAAGGAGAAGGTGAAGTCAGGAGGGTGAATCAGAAGAAGCAGAAGAAGGAGAAGGAGAAGGTGAAGTCTGGAGGGTGAATCAGAAGAATCAGAAGAAGGAGAAGGAGAAGATGAAGTCTGGAGGGTGAATCAGAAGAAGCAGAAGATAGAGAAGGAGAAGGTGAAGTCTGGAGGGTGAAGCAGAAGAAACAGAAGAAGGAGAATGAGTAGGTGAAGACTGGAGGGTGAATCAGAAGAAGTAGAAGAAGGAGAAGGAGAAGGTGAAGTCTGGAGGGTGAATCAGACGAAGTAGAAGAAGGAGAAGGAGAAGGTGAAGTCTGGAGGGTGAATCAGAAGAAGCAGAAGAAGGAGAAGGAGAAGGTGAAGTTAGGAGGGTGAATCAGAATAAGCAGAAGAAGGAGAAGGAGCAGGTGAAGTCAGGGGGGTGAAGCAGAAGAAGTAGAAGAAGGAGAAGGAGAAGGTGAAGTCAGGACGGTGAAGCAGAAGAAGCAGAAGAAGGAGAAGGAGAAGGTGAAGTCTGGAGGGTGAAGCAGAAGAAGCAGAAGAAGGAGAAGGAGAGGGTGAAGTCTGGAGGGTGAATCAGAAGAAGTAGAAGAAGGAGAAGGAGAAGGTGAAGTCAGGAGAGTGAAGCAGAAGAAGCAGAAGAAGGAGAAGGAGAAGGTGAAGTCTGGAGGGCGAAGCAGAAGAAGCAGAAGAAGGAGAAGGAGAAGGTGAAGTCTGGAGGGTGAAGCAGAAGAAGCAGAAGAAGGAGAAGGAGTAGGTGAAGTCTGGAGGGTGAATCAGAAGAAGTAGAAGAAGGAGAAGGATAAGGTGAAGTCAGGAGGGTGAAGCAGAAGAAGCAGAAGAAGGAGAAGGAGAAGGTGAAGTCTGGTGGGTGAAGCAGAAGAAGCAGAAGAAGGAGAAGGAGAAGGTGAAGTCTGGAGGGTGAAGCAGAAGAAGCAGAAGAAGGAGAAGGAGAAGGTGAAGTCAGGAGGGTGGATCAGAAGAAGTAGAAGAAGGAGAAGGAGAAGATGAAGTCTGGAGGGTGAATCAGAAGAAGCAGAAGAAGGAGAAGGAGAAGGTGAAGTCTGGAGGGCGCAGAAGAAGAAGCAGAAGAAGGAGAAAGAGAAGGTGAAGTCTGGAGGGTGAAGCAGAAGAAGCAGAAGAAGGAGAAGGAGAGGGTGAAGTCTGGAGGGTGAATCAGAAGAAGTAGAAGAAGGAGAAGGAGAAGGTGAAGTCAGGAGAGTGAAGCAGAAGAAGCAGAAGAAGGAGAAGGAGAAGGTGAAGTCTGGAGGGCGAAGCAGAAGAAGCAGAAGAATTAGAAGGAGTAGGTGAAGTCTGGAGGGTGAAGCAGAAGAAGCAGAAGAAGGAGAAGGAGTAGGTGAAGTCAGGAGGGAAGCAGAAGAAGCAGAAGAAGGAGAAGGAGAAGGTGAAGTCTGGTGGGTGAAGCAGAAGAAGCAGAAGAAGGAGAAGGAGAAGGTGAAGTCTGGAGGGTGAAGCAGAAGAAGCAGAAGAAGGAGAAGGAGAGGGTGAAGTCTGGAGGGTGAATCAGAAGAAGTAGAAGAAGGAGAAGGAGAAGGTGAAGTCAGGGGGGTGAAGCAGAAGAAGTAGAAGAAGGAGAAGGAGAAGGTGAAGTCAGGACGGTGAAGCAGAAGAAGCAGAAGAAGGAGAAGGAGAAGGTGAAGTCTGGAGGGTGAAGCAGAAGAAGCAGAAGAAGGAGAAGGAGAGGGTGAAGTCTGGAGGGTGAATCAGAAGAAGTAGAAGAAGGAGAAGGAGAAGGTGAAGTCAGGAGAGTGAAGCAGAAGAAGCAGAAGAAGGAGAAGGAGAAGGTGAAGTCTGGTGGGTGAAGCAGAAGAAGCAGAAGAAGGAGAAGGAGAAGGTGAAGTCTGGAGGGTGAAGCAGAAGAAGCAGAAGAAGGAGAAGGAGAAGGTGAAGTCAGGAGGGTGGATCAGAAGAAGTAGAAGAAGGAGAAGGAGAAGGTGAAGTCTGGAGGGTGAATCAGAAGAAGCAGAAGAAGGAGAAGGAGAAGGTGAAGTCTGGAGGGCGCAGCAGAAGAAGCAGAAGAAGGAGAAAGAGAAGGTGAAGTCTGGAGGGTGAAGCAGAAGAAGCAGAAGAAGGAGAAGGAGAGGGTGAAGTCTGGAGGGTGAATCAGAAGAAGTAGAAGAAGGAGAAGGAGAAGGTGAAGTCTGGAGGGTGAAGCAGAAGAAGTAGAAGAAGGAGAAGGAGAAGGTGAAGTCAGGAGGGTGAATCAGAAGAAGCAGAAGAAGGAGAAGGAGAAGGTGAAGTCTGGAGGGTGAATCAGAAGAATCAGAAGAAGGAGAAGGAGAAGATGAAGTCTGGAGGGTGAATCAGAAGAAGCAGAAGATAGAGAAGGAGAAGGTGAAGTCTGGAGGGTGAAGCAGAAGAAACAGAAGAAGGAGAATGAGTAGGTGAAGACTGGAGGGTGAATCAGAAGAAGTAGAAGAAGGAGAAGGAGAAGGTGAAGTCTGGAGGGTGAATCAGACGAAGTAGAAGAAGGAGAAGGAGAAGGTGAAGTCTGGAGGGTGAATCAGAAGAAGCAGAAGAAGGAGAAGGAGAAGGTGAAGTTAGGAGGGTGAATCAGAAGAAGCAGAAGAAGGAGAAGGAGCAGGTGAAGTCAGGGGGGTGAAGCAGAAGAAGTAGAAGAAGGAGAAGGAGAAGGTGAAGTCAGGACGGTGAAGCAGAAGAAGCAGAAGAAGGAGAAGGAGAAGGTGAAGTCTGGAGGGTGAAGCAGAAGAAGCAGAAGAAGGAGAAGGAGAGGGTGAAGTCTGGAGGGTGAATCAGAAGAAGTAGAAGAAGGAGAAGGAGAAGGTGAAGTCAGGAGAGTGAAGCAGAAGAAGCAGAAGAAGGAGAAGGAGAAGGTGAAGTCTGGAGGGCGAAGCAGAAGAAGCAGAAGAAGGAGAAGGAGAAGGTGAAGTCTGGAGGGTGAAGCAGAAGAAGCAGAAGAAGGAGAAGGAGTAGGTGAAGTCTGGAGGGTGAATCAGAAGAAGTAGAAGAAGGAGAAGGATAAGGTGAAGTCAGGAGGGTGAAGCAGAAGAAGCAGAAGAAGGAGAAGGAGAAGGTGAAGTCTGGTGGGTGAAGCAGAAGAAGCAGAAGAAGGAGAAGGAGAAGGTGAAGTCTGGAGGGTGAAGCAGAAGAAGCAGAAGAAGGAGAAGGAGAAGGTGAAGTCAGGAGGGTGGATCAGAAGAAGTAGAAGAAGGAGAAGGAGAAGATGAAGTCTGGAGGGTGAATCAGAAGAAGCAGAAGAAGGAGAAGGAGAAGGTGAAGTCTGGAGGGCGCAGAAGAAGAAGCAGAAGAAGGAGAAAGAGAAGGTGAAGTCTGGAGGGTGAAGCAGAAGAAGCAGAAGAAGGAGAAGGAGAGGGTGAAGTCTGGAGGGTGAATCAGAAGAAGTAGAAGAAGGAGAAGGAGAAGGTGAAGTCAGGAGAGTGAAGCAGAAGAAGCAGAAGAAGGAGAAGGAGAAGGTGAAGTCTGGAGGGCGAAGCAGAAGAAGCAGAAGAAGTAGAAGGAGTAGGTGAAGTCTGGAGGGTGAAGCAGAAGAAGCAGAAGAAGGAGAAGGAGTAGGTGAAGTCAGGAGGGAAGCAGAAGAAGCAGAAGAAGGAGAAGGAGAAGGTGAAGTCTGGTGGGTGAAGCAGAAGAAGCAGAAGAAGGAGAAGGAGAAGGTGAAGTCTGGAGGGTGAAGCAGAAGAAGCAGAAGAAGGAGAAGGAGAGGGTGAAGTCTGGAGGGTGAATCAGAAGAAGTAGAAGAAGGAGAAGGAGAAGGTGAAGTCAGGGGGGTGAAGCAGAAGAAGTAGAAGAAGGAGAAGGAGAAGGTGAAGTCAGGACGGTGAAGCAGAAGAAGCAGAAGAAGGAGAAGGAGAAGGTGAAGTCTGGAGGGTGAAGCAGAAGAAGCAGAAGAAGGAGAAGGAGAGGGTGAAGTCTGGAGGGTGAATCAGAAGAAGTAGAAGAAGGAGAAGGAGAAGGTGAAGTCAGGAGAGTGAAGCAGAAGAAGCAGAAGAAGGAGAAGGAGAAGGTGAAGTCTGGAGGGCGAAGCAGAAGAAGCAGAAGAAGGAAAAGGAGAAGGTGAAGTCTGGAGGGTGAAGCAGAAGAAGCAGAAGAAGGAGAAGGAGTAGGTGAAGTCTGGAGGGTGAATCAGAAGAAGTAGAAGAAGGAGAAGGATAAGGTGAAGTCAGGAGGGTGAAGCAGAAGAAGCAGAAGAAGGAGAAGGAGATGGTGAAGTCTGGTGGGTGAAGCAGAAGAAGCAGAAGAAGGAGAAGGAGAAGGTGAAGTCTGGAGGGTGAAGCAGAAGAAGCAGAAGAAGGAGAAGGAGAAGGTGAAGTCAGGAGGGTGGATCAGAAGAAGTAGAAGAAGGAGAAGGAGAAGATGAAGTCTGGAGGGTGAATCAGAAGAAGCAGAAGAAGGAGAAGGAGAAGGTGAAGTCTGGAGGGCGCAGAAGAAGAAGCAGAAGAAGGAGAAAGAGAAGGTGAAGTCTGGAGGGTGAAGCAGAAGAAGCAGAAGAAGGAGAAGGAGAGGGTGAAGTCTGGAGGGTGAATCAGAAGAAGTAGAAGAAGGAGAAGGAGAAGGTGAAGTCAGGAGAGTGAAGCAGAAGAAGCAGAAGAAGGAGAAGGAGAAGGTGAAGTCTGGAGGGCGAAGCAGAAGAAGCAGAAGAAGTAGAAGGAGTAGGTGAAGTCTGGAGGGTGAAGCAGAAGAAGCAGAAGAAGGAGAAGGAGTAGGTGAAGTCAGGAGGGAAGCAGAAGAAGCAGAAGAAGGAGAAGGAGAAGGTGAAGTCTGGTGGGTGAAGCAGAAGAAGCAGAAGAAGGAGAAGGAGAAGGTGAAGTCTGGAGGGTGAAGCAGAAGAAGCAGAAGAAGGAGAAGGAGAAGGTGAAGTCAGGAGGGTGGATCAGAAGAAGTAGAAGGAGGAGAAGGAGAAGGTGAAGTCTGGAGGGTGAATCAGAAGAAGCAGAAGAAGGAGAAGGAGAAGGTGAAGTCTGGAGGGCGCAGCAGAAGAAGCAGAAGAAGGAGAAAGAGAAGGTGAAGTCTGGAGGGTGAAGCAGAAGAAGCAGAAGAAGGAGAAGGAGAGGGTGAAGTCTGGAGGGTGAATCAGAAGAAGTAGAAGAAGGAGAAGGAGAAGGTGAAGTCAGGAGAGTGAAGCAGAAGAAGCAGAAGAAGGAGAAGGAGAAGGTGAAGTCTGGAGGGCGAAGCAGAAGAAGCAGAAGAAGGAGAAGGAGAAGGTGAAGTCTGGAGGGTGAAGCAGAAGAAGCAGAAGAAGGAGAAGGAGTAGGTGAAGTCTGGAGGGTGAATCAGAAGAAGTAGAAGAAGGAGAAGGAGAAGGTGAAGTCAGGAGGGTGAAGCAGAAGAAGCAGAAGAAGGAGAAGGAGAAGGTGAAGTCTGGAGGGTGAAGCAGAAGAAGCAGAAGAAGGAGAAGGAGAAGGTGAAGTCTGGAGGGTGAATCAGAAGAAGCAGAAGAAGGAGAAGGAGAAGGTGAAGTCTGGAGGGTGAATCAGAAGAAGCAGAAGAAGGAGAAGGAGAAGGTGAAGTCAGGAGGGTGAATCAGAAGAAGCAGAAGAAGGAGAAGGAGAAGGTGAATTTAGGAGGGTGAATCAGAAGAAGCAGAAGAAGGAGAAGGAGCAGGTGAAGTCAGGGGGGTGTAGCAGAAGAAGTAGAAGAAGGAGAAGGAGAAGGTGAAGTCAGGACGGTGAAGCAGAAGAAGCAGAAGAAGGAGAAGGAGAAGGTGAAGCCTGGAGGGCGCAGCAGAAGAAGCAGAAGAAGGAGAAGGAGAAGGTGAAGTCTGGAGTGTGAAGCAGAAGAAGCAGAAGAAGGAGAAGGAGAAGGTGAAGTCTGGAGGGTGAAGCAGAAGAAACAGAAGAAGGAGAAGGAGAAGGTGAAGACTGGAGGGTGAATCAGAAGAAGTAGAAGAAGGAGAAGGAGAAGGTGAAGTCTGGAGGGTGAATCAGAAGAAGTAGAAGAAGGAGAAGGAGAAGTTGAAGTCTGGAGGGTGAATCAGAAGAAGCAGAAGAAGGAGAAGGAGAAGGTGAAGTCTGGAGGGTGAATCAGAAGAAGCAGAAGAAGGAGAAGGAGAAGATGAAGTCTGGAGGGTGAATCAGAAGAAGTAGAAGAAGGAGAAGGAGAAGGTGAAGTCTGGAGGGTGAATCAGAACAAGTAGAAGAAGGAGAAGGAGAAGATGAAGTCTGGAGGGTGAATCAGAAGAAAGAGAAGAAGGAGAAGGAGAAGGTGAAGTCTGGAGGGTGAATGAGAAGAAGTAGAAGAAGGAGAAGGAGAAGGTGTAGTCTGGAGGGTGAATCAGAAGAAGTAGACGAAGGAGAAGGAGAAGGTGAAGTCTGGAGGGTGAATCAGAAGAAGCAGAAGAAGGAGAAGGAGAAGGTGAAGTCTGGAGGGTGAATCAGAAGAAGTAGAAGAAGGAGAAGGAGAAGGTGAAGTCTGGAGGGTGAATCAGAAGAAGCAGAAGAAAGAGAAGGAGAAGGTGAAGTCTGGAGGGTGAATCAGAAGAAGTAGAAGAAGGAGAAGGAGAAGGTGAAGTCTGGAGGGTGAATCAGAAGAAGCAGAAGAAGGAGAAGGAGAAGGTGAAGTCTGGAGGGTGAATCAGAAGAAGCAGAAGAAGGAGAAGGAAAAGGTGAAGTCTGGAGGGTGAATCAGAAGAAGCAGAAGAAGGAGAAGGAGAAGGTGAAGTCTGGAGGGTGAATCAGAAGAAGCAGAATAAGGAGAAGGAGAAGGTGAAGTCTGGAGGGTGAATCAGAAGAAGCAGAAGAAGGAGAAGGAGAAGGTGAAGTCTGGAGGGTGAATCAGAAGAAGTAGAAGAAGGAGAAGGAGAAGGTGAAGTCTGGAGGGTGAAGCAGAAGAAGTAGAAGAAGGAGAAGGAGAAGGTGAAGTCAGGAGGGTGAATCAGAAGATGCAGAAGAAGGAGAAGGAGAAGGTGAAGTCTGGAGGGTGAATCAGAAGAATCAGAAGAAGGAGAAGGAGAAGATGAAGTCTGGAGGGTGAATCAGAAGAAGCAGAAGAAAGAGAAGGAGAAGGTGAAGTCTGGAGGGTGAAGCAGAAGAAACAGAAGAAGGAGAAGGAGTAGGTGAAGACTGGAGGGTGAATCAGAAGAAGTAGAAGAAGGAGAAGGAGAAGGTGAAGTCTGGAGGGTGAATCAGACGAAGTAGAAGAAGGAGAAGGAGAAGGTGAAGTCTGGAGGGTGAATCAGAAGAAGCAGAAGAAGGAGAAGGAGAAGGTGAAGTTAGGAGGGTGAATCAGAAGAAGCAGAAGAAGGAGAAGGAGCAGGTGAAGTCAGGGGGGTGAAGCAGAAGAAGTAGAAGAAGGAGAAGGAGAAGGTGAAGTCAGGACGGTGAAGCGGAAGAAGCAGAAGAAGGAGAAGGAGAAGGTGAAGTCTGGAGGGTGAAGCAGAAGAAGCAGAAGAAGGAGAAGGAGAGGGTGAAGTCTGGAGGGTGAATCAGAAGAAGTAGAAGAAGGAGAAGGAGAAGGTGAAGTCAGGAGAGTGAAGCAGAAGAAGCAGAAGAAGGAGAAGGAGAAGGTGAAGTCTGGAGGGCGAAGCAGAAGAAGCAGAAGAAGGAGAAGGAGAAGGTGAAGTCTGGAGGGTGAAGCAGAAGAAGCAGAAGAAGGAGAAGGAGTAGGTGAAGTCTGGAGGGTGAATCAGAAGAAGTAGAAGAAGGAGAAGGATAAGGTGAAGTCAGGAGGGTGAAGCAGAAGAAGCAGAAGAAGGAGAAGGAGAAGGTGAAGTCTGGTGGGTGAAGCAGAAGAAGCAGAAGAAGGAGAAGGAGAAGGTGAAGTCTGGAGGGTGAAGCAGAAGAAGCAGAAGAAGGAGAAGGAGAAGGTGAAGTCAGGAGGGTGGATCAGAAGAAGTAGAAGAAGGAGAAGGAGAAGGTGAAGTCTGGAGGGTGAATCAGAAGAAGCAGAAGAAGGAGAAGGAGAAGGTGAAGTCTGGAGGGCGCAGCAGAAGAAGCAGAAGAAGGAGAAAGAGAAGGTGAAGTCTGGAGGGTGAAGCAGAAGAAGCAGAAGAAGGAGAAGGAGAGGGTGAAGTCTGGAGGGTGAATCAGAAGAAGTAGAAGAAGGAGAAGGAGAAGGTGAAGTCAGGAGAGTGAAGCAGAAGAAGCAGAAGAAGGAGAAGGAGAAGGTGAAGTCTGGAGGGCGAAGCAGAAGAAGCAGAAGAAGGAGAAGGAGAAGGTGAAGTCTGGAGGGTGAAGCAGAAGAAGCAGAAGAAGGAGAAGGAGTAGGTGAAGTCTGGAGGGTGAATCAGAAGAAGTAGAAGAAGGAGAAGGAGAAGGTGAAGTCAGGAGGGTGAAGCAGAAGAAGCAGAAGAAGGAGAAGGAGAAGGTGAAGTCTGGAGGGTGAAGCAGAAGAAGCAGAAGAAGGAGAAGGAGAAGGTGAAGTCTGGAGGGTGAATCAGAAGAAGCAGAAGAAGGAGAAGGAGAAGGTGAAGTCTGGAGGGTGAATCAGAAGAAGCAGAAGAAGGAGAAGGAGAAGGAGAAGTCAGGAGGGTGAATCAGAAGAAGCAGAAGAAGGAGAAGGAGAAGGTGAATTTAGGAGGGTGAATCAGAAGAAGCAGAAGAAGGAGAAGGAGCAGGTGAAGTCAGGGGGGTGTAGCAGAAGAAGTAGAAGAAGGAGAAGGAGAAGGTGAAGTCAGGACGGTGAAGCAGAAGAAGCAGAAGAAGGAGAAGGAGAAGGTGAAGCCTGGAGGGCGCAGCAGAAGAAGCAGAAGAAGGAGAAGGAGAAGGTGAAGTCTGGAGTGTGAAGCAGAAGAAGCAGAAGAAGGAGAAGGAGAAGGTGAAGTCTGGAGGGTGAAGCAGAAGAAACAGAAGAAGGAGAAGGAGAAGGTGAAGACTGGAGGGTGAATCAGAAGAAGTAGAAGAAGGAGAAGGAGAAGGTGAAGTCTGGAGGGTGAATCAGAAGAAGTAGAAGAAGGAGCAGGAGAAGTTGAAGTCTGGAGGGTGAATCAGAAGAAGCAGAAGAAGGAGAAGGAGAAGGTGAAGTCTGGAGGGTGAATCAGAAGAAGCAGAAGAAGGAGAAGGAGAAGATGAAGTCTGGAGGGTGAATCAGAAGAAGTAGAAGAAGGAGAAGGAGAAGGTGAAGTCTGGAGGGTGAATCAGAAGAAGTAGAAGAAGGAGAAGGAGAAGATGAAGTCTGGAGGGTGAATCAGAAGAAAGAGAAGAAGGAGAAGGAGAAGTTGAAGTCTGGAGGGTGAATCAGAAGAAGTAGAAGAAGGAGAAGGAGAAGGTGTAGTCTGGAGGGTGAATCAGAAGAAGTAGACGAAGGAGAAGGAGAAGGTGAAGTCTGGAGGGTGAATCAGAAGAAGCAGAAGAAGGAGAAGGAGAAGGTGAAGTCTGGAGGGTGAATCAGAAGAAGTAGAAGAAGGAGAAGGAGAAGGTGAAGTCTGGAGGGTGAATCAGAAGAAGCAGAAGAAGGAGAAGGAGAAGGTGAAGTCTGGAGGGTGAATCAGAAGAAGCAGAAGAAGGAGAAGGAGAAGGTGAAGTCTGGAGGGTGAATCAGAAGAAGTAGAAGAAGGAGAAGGAGAAGGTGAAGTCTGGAGGGTGAATCAGAAGAAGTAGAAGAAGGAGAAGGAGAAGGTGAAGTCTGGAGGGTGAATCAGAAGAAGTAGAAGAAGGAGAAGGAGAAGGTGAAGTCTGGAGGGTGAAGCAGAAGAAGTAGATGAAGGAGAAGGAGAAGGTGAAGTCAGGAGGGTGAATCAGAAGAAGTAGAAGAAGGAGAAGGAGAAGGTGAGGTCTGGAGGGTGAATCAGAAGAAGCAGAAGAAGGAGAAGGAGAAGGTGAAGTCTGGAGGGTGAATCAGAAAAATCAGAAGAAGGAGAAGTAGAAGGTGAAGTCTGGAGGGTGAATCAGAAGAAGCAGAAGAAAGAGAAGGAGAAGGTGAAGTCTGGAGGGTGAAGCAGAAGAAACAGAAGAAGGAGAAGGAGAAGGTGAAGACTGGAGGGTGAATCAGAAGAAGTAGAAGAAGGAGAAGGAGAAGGTGAAGTCTGGAGGGTGAATCAGAAGAAGTAGAAGAAGGAGAAGGAGAAGGTGAAGTCTGGAGGGTGAATCAGAAGAAGCAGAAGAAGGAGAAGGAGAAGGTGAAGTCTGGAGGGTGAATCAGAAGAAGGAGAAGAAGGAGAAGGAGAAGATGAAGTCTGGAGGGTGAATCAGAAGAAGTAGAAGAAGGAGAAGGAGAAGGTGAAGTCTGGAGGGTGAATCAGAAGAAGTAGAAGAAGGAGAAGGAGAAGGTGTAGTCTGGAGGGTGAATCAGAAGACGTAGACGAAGGAGAAGGAGAAGGTGAAGTCTGGAGAGTGAATCAGAAGAAGCAGAAGAAGGAGAAGGAGAAGGTGAAGTCTGGAGGGTGAATCAGAAGAAGTAGAAGAAGGAGAAGGAGAAGGTGAAGTCTGGAGGGTGAATCAGAAGAAGCAGAAGAAGGAGAGGGAGAAGGTGAAGTCTGGAGGGTGAATCAGAAGAAGCAGAAGAAGGAGAAGGAGAAGTTGAAGTCTGGAGGGTGAAACAGAAGAAGCAGAATAAGGAGAAGGAGAAGGTGAAGTCTGGAGGGTGAATCAGAAGAAGCAGAAGAAGGAGAAGGAGAAGGTGAAGTCTGGAGGGTGAATCAGAAGAAGTAGAAGAAGGAGAAGGAGCAGGTGAAGTCTGGAGGGTGAAGCAGAAGAAGTAGAAGAAGGAGAAGGAGAAGGTGAAGTCAGGAGGGTGAATCAGAAGAAGTAGAAGAAGGAGAAGGAGAAGGTGAAGTCAGGAGGGTGAATCAGAAGAAGCAGAAGAAGGAGAAGGAGAAGGTGAAGTCTGGAGGGTGAATCAGAAGAATCAGAAGAAGGAGAAGGAGAAGGTGAAGTCTGGAGGGTGAATCAGAAGAAGCAGAAGAAGGAGAAGGAGAAGGTGAAGTCTGGAGGGTGAATCAGAAGAAGCAGAAGAAGGAGATGGAGAAGGTGAAGTCTGGAGGGTGAATCAGAAGAAGCAGAAGAAGGAGAAGGAGAAGATGAAGTCTGGAGGGTGAATCAGAAGAAGTAGAAGAAGGAGAAGGAGAAGATGAAGTCTGGAGGGTGAATCAGAAGAAGGAGAAGGAGAAGGTGAAGTCTGGAGGGTGAATCAGAAGAAGTAGAAGAAGGAGAAGGAGAAGCTGTAGTCTGGAGGGTGAATCAGAAGAAGTAGACGAAGGAGAAGGAGAAGGTGAAGTCTGGAGGGTGGATCAGAAGAAGCAGAAGAAGGAGAAGGAGAAGGTGAAGTCTGGAGGGTGAATCAGAAGAAGTAGAAGAAGGAGAAGGAGAAGGTGAAGTCTGGAGGGTGAATCAGAAGAAGCAGAAGAAGGAGAAGGAGAAGGTGAAGTCTGGAGGGTGAATCAGAAGAAGCAGAAGAAGGAGAAGGAGAAGGTGAAGTCTGGAGGGTGAATCAGAAGAAGCAGAATAAGGAGAAGAAGAAGGTGAAGTCTGGAGGGTGAATCAGAAGAAGCAGAAGAAGGAGAAGGAGAAGGTGAAGTCTGGAGGGTGAATCAGAAGAAGTAGAAGAAGGAGAAGGAGAAGGTGAAGTCTGGAGGGTGAATCAGAAGAAGTAGAAGAAGGAGAAGGAGAAGATGAAGTCTGGAGGGTGAATCAGAAGAAGCAGAAGAAGGAGAAGGAGAAGGTGAAGTCTGGAGGGTGAATCAGAAGAAGCAGAAGAAGGAGAAGGAGAAGGTGAAGTCAGGAGGGTGGATCAGAAGAAGTAGAAGAAGGAGAAGGAGAAGGTGAAGTCTGGAGGGTGAATCAGAAGAAGCAGAAGAAGGAGATGGAGAAGGTGAAGTCTGGAGGGCGCAGCAGAAGAAGCAGAAGAAGGAGAAAGAGAAGGTGAAGTCTGGAGGGTGAAGCAGAAGAAGCAGAAGAAGGAGAAGGAGAGGGTGAAGTCTGGAGGGTGAATCAGAAGAAGTAGAAGAAGGAGAAGGAGAAGGTGAAGTCTGGAGGGTGAATCAGAAGAAGTAGAAGAAGGAGAAGGAGAAGGTGAAGTCAGGAGGGTGAATCAGAAGAAGCAGAAGAAGGAGAAGGAGAAGGTGAAGTCTGGAGGGTGAATCAGAAGAATCAGAAGAAGGAGAAGGAGAAGATGAAGTCTGGAGGGTGAATCAGAAGAAGCAGAAGAAAGAGAAGGAGAAGGTGAAGTCTGGAGGGTGAAGCAGAAGAAACAGAAGAAGGAGAATGAGTAGGTGAAGACTGGAGGGTGAATCAGAAGAAGTAGAAGAAGGAGAAGGAGAAGGTGAAGTCTGGAGGGTGAATCAGACGAAGTAGAAGAAGGAGAAGGAGAAGGTGAAGTCTGGAGGGTGAATCAGAAGAAGCAGAAGAAGGAGAAGGAGAAGGTGAAGTTAGGAGGGTGAATCAGAAGAAGTAGACGAAGGAGAAGGAGAAGGTGAAGTCTGGAGGGTGGATCAGAAGAAGCAGAAGAAGGAGAAGGAGAAGGTGAAGTCTGGAGGGTGAATCAGAAGAAGTAGAAGAAGGAGAAGGAGAAGGTGAAGTCTGGAGGGTGAATCAGAAGAAGCAGAAGAAGGAGAAGGAGAAGGTGAAGTCTGGAGGGTGAATCAGAAGAAGCAGAAGAAGGAGAAGGAGAAGGTGAAGTCTGGAGGGTGAATCAGAAGAAGCAGAATAAGGAGAAGGAGAAGGTGAAGTCTGGAGGGTGAATCAGAAGAAGCAGAAGAAGGAGAAGGAGAGGGTGAAGTCTGGAGGGAGAATCAGAAGAAGTAGAAGAAGGAGAAGGAGAAGGTGAAGTCTGGAGGGTGAATCAGAAGAAGTAGAAGAAGGAGAAGGAGAAGATGAAGTCTGGAGGGTGAATCAGAAGAAGCAGAAGAAGGAGAAGGAGAAGGTGAAGTCTGGAGGGTGAATCAGAAGAAGCAGAAGAAGGAGAAGGAGAAGGTGAAGTCAGGAGGGTGGATCAGAAGAAGTAGAAGAAGGAGAAGGAGAAGGTGAAGTCTGGAGGGTGAATCAGAAGAAGCAGAAGAAGGAGATGGAGAAGGTGAAGTCTGGAGGGCGCAGCAGAAGAAGCAGAAGAAGGAGAAAGAGAAGGTGAAGTCTGGAGGGTGAAGCAGAAGAAGCAGAAGAAGGAGAAGGAGAGGGTGAAGTCTGGAGGGTGAATCAGAAGAAGTAGAAGAAGGAGAAGGAGAAGGTGAAGTCTGGAGGGTGAAGCAGAAGAAGTAGAAGAAGGAGAAGGAGAAGGTGAAGTCAGGAGGGTGAATCAGAAGAAGCAGAAGAAGGAGAAGGAGAAGGTGAAGTCTGGAGGGTGAATCAGAAGAATCAGAAGAAGGAGAAGGAGAAGATGAAGTCTGGAGGGTGAATCAGAAGAAGCAGAAGAAAGAGAAGGAGAAGGTGAAGTCTGGAGGGTGAAGCAGAAGAAACAGAAGAAGGAGAATGAGTAGGTGAAGACTGGAGGGTGAATCAGAAGAAGTAGAAGAAGGAGAAGGAGAAGGTGAAGTCTGGAGGGTGAATCAGACGAAGTAGAAGAAGGAGAAGGAGAAGGTGAAGTCTGGAGGGTGAATCAGAAGAAGCAGAAGAAGGAGAAGGAGAAGGTGAAGTTAGGAGGGTGAATCAGAAGAAGCAGAAGAAGGAGAAGGAGCAGGTGAAGTCAGGGGGGTGAAGCAGAAGAAGTAGAAGAAGGAGAAGGAGAAGGTGAAGTCAGGACGGTGAAGCGGAAGAAGCAGAAGAAGGAGAAGGAGAAGGTGAAGTCTGGAGGGTGAAGCAGAAGAAGCAGAAGAAGGAGAAGGAGAGGGTGAAGTCTGGAGGGTGAATCAGAAGAAGTAGAAGAAGGAGAAGGAGAAGGTGAAGTCAGGAGAGTGAAGCAGAAGAAGCAGAAGAAGGAGAAGGAGAAGGTGAAGTCTGGAGGGCGAAGCAGAAGAAGCAGAAGAAGGAGAAGGAGAAGGTGAAGTCTGGAGGGTGAAGCAGAAGAAGCAGAAGAAGGAGAAGGAGTAGGTGAAGTCTGGAGGGTGAATCAGAAGAAGTAGAAGAAGGAGAAGGATAAGGTGAGGTGAGGAGGGTGAAGCAGAAGAAGCAGAAGAAGGAGAAGGAGAAGGTGAAGTCTGGTGGGTGAAGCAGAAGAAGCAGAAGAAGGAGAAGGAGAAGGTGAAGTCTGGAGGGTGAATCAGAAGAAGCAGAAGAAGGAGAAGGAGAAGGTGAAGTCTGGAGGGTGGATCAGAAGAAGCAGAAGAAGGAGAAGGAGAAGGTGAAGTCTGGAGGGTGAATCAGAAGAAGTAGAAGAAGGAGAAGGAGAAGGTGAAGTCTGGAGGGTGAATCAGAAGAAGCAGAAGAAGGAGAAGGAGAAGGTGAAGTCTGGAGGGTGAATCAGAAGAAGCAGAAGAAGGAGAAGGATAAGGTGAAGTCTGGAGGGTGAATCAGAAGAAGCAGAATAAGGAGAAGGAGAAGGTGAAGTCTGGAGGGTGAATCAGAAGAAGCAGAAGAAGGAGAAGGAGAAGGTGAAGTCTGGAGGGTGAATCAGAAGAAGTAGAAGAAGGAGAAGGAGAAGGTGAAGTCTGGAGGGTGAATCAGAAGAAGTAGAAGAAGGAGAAGGAGAAGATGAAGTCTGGAGGGTGAATCAGAAGAAGCAGAAGAAGGAGAAGGAGAAGGTGAAGTCTGGAGGGTGAATCAGAAGAAGCAGAAGAAGGAGAAGGAGAAGGTGAAGTCAGGAGGGTGGATCAGAAGAAGTAGAAGAAGGAGAAGGAGAAGGTGAAGTCTGGAGGGTGAATCAGAAGAAGCAGAAGAAGGAGATGGAGAAGGTGAAGTCTGGAGGGCGCAGCAGAAGAAGCAGAAGAAGGAGAAAGAGAAGGTGAAGTCTGGAGGGTGAAGCAGAAGAAGCAGAAGAAGGAGAAGGAGAGGGTGAAGTCTGGAGGGTGAATCAGAAGAAGTAGAAGAAGGAGAAGGAGAAGGTGAAGTCTGGAGGGTGAATCAGAAGAAGTAGAAGAAGGAGAAGGAGAAGGTGAAGTCAGGAGGGTGAATCAGAAGAAGCAGAAGAAGGAGAAGGAGAAGGTGAAGTCTGGAGGGTGAATCAGAAGAATCAGAAGAAGGAGAAGGAGAAGATGAAGTCTGGAGGGTGAATCAGAAGAAGCAGAAGAAAGAGAAGGAGAAGGTGAAGTCTGGAGGGTGAAGCAGAAGAAACAGAAGAAGGAGAATGAGTAGGTGAAGACTGGAGGGTGAATCAGAAGAAGTAGAAGAAGGAGAAGGAGAAGGTGAAGTCTGGAGGGTGAATCAGACGAAGTAGAAGAAGGAGAAGGAGAAGGTGAAGTCTGGAGGGTGAATCAGAAGAAGCAGAAGAAGGAGAAGGAGAAGGTGAAGTTAGAAGGGTGAATCAGAAGAAGTAGACGAAGGAGAAGGAGAAGGTGAAGTCTGGAGGGTGGATCAGAAGAAGCAGAAGAAGGAGAAGGAGAAGGTGAAGTCTGGAGGGTGAATCAGAAGAAGTAGAAGAAGGAGAAGGAGAAGGTGAAGTCTGGAGGGTGAATCAGAAGAAGCAGAAGAAGGAGAAGGAGAAGGTGAAGTCTGGAGGGTGAATCAGAAGAAGCAGAAGAAGGAGAAGGAGAAGGTGAAGTCTGGAGGGTGAATCAGAAGAAGCAGAATAAGGAGAAGGAGAAGGTGAAGTCTGGAGGGTGAATCAGAAGAAGCAGAAGAAGGAGAAGGAGAAGGTGAAGTCTGGAGGGTGAATCAGAAGAAGTAGAAGAAGGAGAAGGAGAAGGTGAAGTCTGGAGGGTGAATCAGAAGAAGTAGAAGAAGGAGAAGGAGAAGATGAAGTCTGGAGGGTGAATCAGAAGAATCAGAAGAAGGAGAAGGAGAAGGTGAAGTCTGGAGGGTGAATCAGAAGAAGCAGAAGAAGGAGAAGGAGAAGGTGAAGTCAGGAGGGTGGATCAGAAGAAGTAGAAGAAGGAGAAGGAGAAGGTGAAGTCTGGAGGGTGAATCAGAAGAAGCAGAAGAAGGAGATGGAGAAGGTGAAGTCTGGAGGGCGCAGCAGAAGAAGCAGAAGAAGGAGAAAGAGAAGGTGAAGTCTGGAGGGTGAAGCAGAAGAAGCAGAAGAAGGAGAAGGAGAGGGTGAAGTCTGGAGGGTGAATCAGAAGAAGTAGAAGAAGGAGAAGGAGAAGGTGAAGTCTGGAGGGTGAAGCAGAAGAAGTAGAAGAAGGAGAAGGAGAAGGTGAAGTCAGGAGGGTGAATCAGAAGAAGCAGAAGAAGGAGAAGGAGAAGGTGAAGTCTGGAGGGTGAATCAGAAGAATCAGAAGAAGGAGAAGGAGAAGATGAAGTCTGGAGGGTGAATCAGAAGAAGCAGAAGAAAGAGAAGGAGAAGGTGAAGTCTGGAGGGTGAAGCAGAAGAAACAGAAGAAGGAGAATGAGTAGGTGAAGACTGGAGGGTGAATCAGAAGAAGTAGAAGAAGGAGAAGGAGAAGGTGAAGTCTGGAGGGTGAATCAGACGAAGTAGAAGAAGGAGAAGGAGAAGGTGAAGTCTGGAGGGTGAATCAGAAGAAGCAGAAGAAGGAGAAGGAGAAGGTGAAGTTAGGAGGGTGAATCAGAAGAAGCAGAAGAAGGAGAAGGAGCAGGTGAAGTCAGGGGGGTGAAGCAGAAGAAGTAGAAGAAGGAGAAGGAGAAGGTGAAGTCAGGACGGTGAAGCGGAAGAAGCAGAAGAAGGAGAAGGAGAAGGTGAAGTCTGGAGGGTGAAGCAGAAGAAGCAGAAGAAGGAGAAGGAGAGGGTGAAGTCTGGAGGGTGAATCAGAAGAAGTAGAAGAAGGAGAAGGAGAAGGTGAAGTCAGGAGAGTGAAGCAGAAGAAGCAGAAGAAGGAGAAGGAGAAGGTGAAGTCTGGAGGGCGAAGCAGAAGAAGCAGAAGAAGGAGAAGGAGAAGGTGAAGTCTGGAGGGTGAAGCAGAAGAAGCAGAAGAAGGAGAAGGAGTAGGTGAAGTCTGGAGGGTGAATCAGAAGAAGTAGAAGAAGGAGAAGGATAAGGTGAGGTCAGGAGGGTGAAGCAGAAGAAGCAGAAGAAGGAGAAGGAGAAGGTGAAGTCTGGTGGGTGAAGCAGAAGAAGCAGAAGAAGGAGAAGGAGAAGGTGAAGTCTGGAGGGTGAAGCAGAAGAAGCAGAAGAAGGAGAAGGAGAAGGTGAAGTCAGGAGGGTGGATCAGAAGAAGTAGAAGAAGGAGAAGGAGAAGGTGAAGTCTGGAGGGTGAATCAGAAGAAGCAGAAGAAGGAGAAGGAGAAGGTGAAGTCTGGAGGGCGCAGCAGAAGAAGCAGAAGAAGGAGAAAGAGAAGGTGAAGTCTGGAGGGTGAAGCAGAAGAAGCAGAAGAAGGAGAAGGAGAGGGTGAAGTCTGGAGGGTGAATCAGAAGAAGTAGAAGAAGGAGAAGGAGAAGGTGAAGTCAGGAGAGTGAAGCAGAAGAAGCAGAAGAAGGAGAAGGAGAAGGTGAAGTCTGGAGGGCGAAGCAGAAGAAGCAGAAGAAGGAGAAGGAGAAGGTGAAGTCTGGAGGGTGAAGCAGAAGAAGGAGAAGGAGTAGGTGAAGTCTGGAGGGTGAATCAGAAGAAGTAGAAGAAGGAGAAGGAGAAGGTGAAGTCAGGAGGGTGAAGCAGAAGAAGCAGAAGAAGGAGAAGGAGAAGGTGAAGTCTGGAGGGTGAAGCAGAAGAAGCAGAAGAAGGAGAAGGAGAAGGTGAAGTCTGGAGGGTGAATCAGAAGAAGCAGAAGAAGGAGAAGGAGAAGGTGAAGTCTGGAGGGTGAATCAGAAGAAGCAGAAGAAGGAGAAGGAGAAGGAGAAGTCAGGAGGGTGAATCAGAAGAAGCAGAAGAAGGAGAAGGAGAAGGTGAATTTAGGAGGGTGAATCAGAAGAAGCAGAAGAAGGAGAAGGAGCAGGTGAAGTCAGGGGGGTGTAGCAGAAGAAGTAGAAGAAGGAGAAGGAGAAGGTGAAGTCAGGACGGTGAAGCAGAAGAAGCAGAAGAAGGAGAAGGAGAAGGTGAAGCCTGGAGGGCGCAGCAGAAGAAGCAGAAGAAGGAGAAGGAGAAGGTGAAGTCTGGAGTGTGAAGCAGAAGAAGCAGAAGAAGGAGAAGGAGAAGGTGAAGTCTGGAGGGTGAAGCAGAAGAAACAGAAGAAGGAGAAGGAGAAGGTGAAGACTGGAGGGTGAATCAGAAGAAGTAGAAGAAGGAGAAGGAGAAGGTGAAGTCTGGAGGGTGAATCAGAAGAAGTAGAAGAAGGAGCAGGAGAAGTTGAAGTCTGGAGGGTGAATCAGAAGAAGCAGAAGAAGGAGAAGGAGAAGGTGAAGTCTGGAGGGTGAATCAGAAGAAGCAGAAGAAGGAGAAGGAGAAGATGAAGTCTGGAGGGTGAATCAGAAGAAGTAGAAGAAGGAGAAGGAGAAGGTGAAGTCTGGAGGGTGAATCAGAAGAAGTAGAAGAAGGAGAAGGAGAAGATGAAGTCTGGAGGGTGAATCAGAAGAAAGAGAAGAAGGAGAAGGAGAAGTTGAAGTCTGGAGGGTGAATCAGAAGAAGTAGAAGAAGGAGAAGGAGAAGGTGTAGTCTGGAGGGTGAATCAGAAGAAGTAGACGAAGGAGAAGGAGAAGGTGAAGTCTGGAGGGTGAATCAGAAGAAGCAGAAGAAGGAGAAGGAGAAGGTGAAGTCTGGAGGGTGAATCAGAAGAAGTAGAAGAAGGAGAAGGAGAAGGTGAAGTCTGGAGGGTGAATCAGAAGAAGCAGAAGAAGGAGAAGGAGAAGGTGAAGTCTGGAGGGTGAATCAGAAGAAGCAGAAGAAGGAGAAGGAGAAGGTGAAGTCTGGAGGGTGAATCAGAAGAAGCAGAATAAGGAGAAGGAGAAGGTGAAGTCTGGAGGGTGAATCAGAAGAAGCAGAAGAAGGAGAAGGAGAAGGTGAAGTCTGGAGGGTGAATCAGAAGAAGTAGAAGAAGGAGAAGGAGAAGGTGAAGTCTGGAGGGTGAATCAGAAGAAGTAGAAGAAGGAGAAGGAGAAGGTGAAGTCTGGAGGGTGAATCAGAAGAAGTAGAAGAAGGAGAAGGAGAAGGTGAAGTCTGGAGGGTGAAGCAGAAGAAGTAGATGAAGGAGAAGGAGAAGGTGAAGTCAGGAGGGTGAATCAGAAGAAGTAGAAGAAGGAGAAGGAGAAGGTGAGGTCTGGAGGGTGAATCAGAAGAAGCAGAAGAAGGAGAAGGAGAAGGTGAAGTCTGGAGGGTGAATCAGAAAAATCAGAAGAAGGAGAAGTAGAAGGTGAAGTCTGGAGGGTGAATCAGAAGAAGCTGAAGAAAGAGAAGGAGAAGGTGAAGTCTGGAGGGTGAAGCAGAAGAAACAGAAGAAGGAGAAGGAGAAGGTGAAGACTGGAGGGTGAATCAGAAGAAGTAGAAGAAGGAGAAGGAGAAGGTGAAGTCTGGAGGGTGAATCAGAAGAAGTAGAAGAAGGAGAAGGAGAAGGTGAAGTCTGGAGGGTGAATCAGAAGAAGCAGAAGAAGGAGAAGGAGAAGGTGAAGTCTGGAGGGTGAATCAGAAGAAGGAGAAGAAGGAGAAGGAGAAGATGAAGTCTGGAGGGTGAATCAGAAGAAGTAGAAGAAGGAGAAGGAGAAGGTGAAGTCTGGAGGGTGAATCAGAAGAAGTAGAAGAAGGAGAAGGAGAAGGTGTAGTCTGGAGGGTGAATCAGAAGACGTAGACGAAGGAGAAGGAGAAGGTGAAGTCTGGAGAGTGAATCAGAAGAAGCAGAAGAAGGAGAAGGAGAAGGTGAAGTCTGGAGGGTGAATCAGAAGAAGTAGAAGAAGGAGAAGGAGAAGGTGAAGTCTGGAGGGTGAATCAGAAGAAGCAGAAGAAGGAGAAGGAGAAGGTGAAGTCTGGAGGGTGAATCAGAAGAAGCAGAAGAAGGAGAAGGAGAAGTTGAAGTCTGGAGGGTGAAACAGAAGAAGCAGAATAAGGAGAAGGAGAAGGTGAAGTCTGGAGGGTGAATCAGAAGAAGCAGAAGAAGGAGAAGGAGAAGGTGAAGTCTGGAGGGTGAATCAGAAGAAGTAGAAGAAGGAGAAGGAGAAGGTGAAGTCTGGAGGGTGAAGCAGAAGAAGTAGAAGAAGGAGAAGGAGAAGGTGAAGTCAGGAGGGTGAATCAGAAGAAGTAGAAGAAGGAGAAGGAGAAGGTGAAGTCAGGAGGGTGAATCAGAAGAAGCAGAAGAAGGAGAAGGAGAAGGTGAAGTCTGGAGGGTGAATCAGAAGAATCAGAAGAAGGAGAAGGAGAAGGTGAAGTCTGGAGGGTGAATCAGAAGAAGCAGAAGAAGGAGAAGGAGAAGGTGAAGTCTGGAGGGTGAATCAGAAGAAGCAGAAGAAGGAGAAGGAGAAGGTGAAGTCTGGAGGGTGAATCAGAAGAAGCAGAAGAAGGAGAAGGAGAAGATGAAGTCTGGAGGGTGAATCAGAAGAAGTAGAAGAAGGAGAAGGAGAAGATGAAGTCTGGAGGGTGAATCAGAAGAAGGAGAAGGAGAAGGTGAAGTCTGGAGGGTGAATCAGAAGAAGTAGAAGAAGGAGAAGGAGAAGGTGTAGTCTGGAGGGTGAATCAGAAGAAGTAGACGAAGGAGAAGGAGAAGGTGAAGTCTGGAGGGTGGATCAGAAGAAGCAGAAGAAGGAGAAGGAGAAGGTGAAGTCTGGAGGGTGAATCAGAAGAAGTAGAAGAAGGAGAAGGAGAAGGTGAAGTCTGGAGGGTGAATCAGAAGAAGCAGAAGAAGGAGAAGGAGAAGGTGAAGTCTGGAGGGTGAATCAGAAGAAGCAGAAGAAGGAGAAGGAGAAGGTGAAGTCTGGAGGGTGAATCAGAAGAAGCAGAATAAGGAGAAGGAGAAGGTGAAGTCTGGAGGGTGAATCAGAAGAAGCAGAAGAAGGAGAAGGAGAAGGTGAAGTCTGGAGGGTGAATCAGAAGAAGTAGAAGAAGGAGAAGGAGAAGGTGAAGTCTGGAGGGTGAATCAGAAGAAGTAGAAGAAGGAGAAGGAGAAGATGAAGTCTGGAGGGTGAATCAGAAGAAGCAGAAGAAGGAGAAGGAGAAGGTGAAGTCTGGAGGGTGAATCAGAAGAAGCAGAAGAAGGAGAAGGAGAAGGTGAAGTCAGGAGGGTGGATCAGAAGAAGTAGAAGAAGGAGAAGGAGAAGGTGAAGTCTGGAGGGTGAATCAGAAGAAGCAGAAGAAGGAGATGGAGAAGGTGAAGTCTGGAGGGCGCAGCAGAAGAAGCAGAAGAAGGAGAAAGAGAAGGTGAAGTCTGGAGGGTGAATCAGAAGAAGCAGAAGAAGGAGAAGGAGAAGGTGAAGTCTGGAGGGTGAATCAGAAGAAGTAGAAGAAGGAGAAGGAGAAGGTGAAGTCTGGAGGGTGAATCAGAAGAAGTAGAAGAAGGAGAAGGAGAAGGTGAAGTCTGGAGGGTGAATCAGAAGAAGTAGAAGAAGGAGAAGGAGAAGGTGAAGTCTGGAGGGTGAAGCAGAAGAAGTAGATGAAGGAGAAGGAGAAGGTGAAGTCAGGAGGGTGAATCAGAAGAAGTAGAAGAAGGAGAAGGAGAAGGTGAGGTCTGGAGGGTGAATCAGAAGAAGCAGAAGAAGGAGAAGGAGAAGGTGAAGTCTGGAGGGTGAATCAGAAAAATCAGAAGAAGGAGAAGTAGAAGGTGAAGTCTGGAGGGTGAATCAGAAGAAGCTGAAGAAAGAGAAGGAGAAGGTGAAGTCTGGAGGGTGAAGCAGAAGAAACAGAAGAAGGAGAAGGAGAAGGTGAAGACTGGAGGGTGAATCAGAAGAAGTAGAAGAAGGAGAAGGAGAAGGTGAAGTCTGGAGGGTGAATCAGAAGAAGTAGAAGAAGGAGAAGGAGAAGGTGAAGTCTGGAGGGTGAATCAGAAGAAGCAGAAGAAGGAGAAGGAGAAGGTGAAGTCTGGAGGGTGAATCAGAAGAAGGAGAAGAAGGAGAAGGAGAAGATGAAGTCTGGAGGGTGAATCAGAAGAAGTAGAAGAAGGAGAAGGAGAAGGTGAAGTCTGGAGGGTGAATCAGAAGAAGTAGAAGAAGGAGAAGGAGAAGGTGTAGTCTGGAGGGTGAATCAGAAGACGTAGACGAAGGAGAAGGAGAAGGTGAAGTCTGGAGAGTGAATCAGAAGAAGCAGAAGAAGGAGAAGGAGAAGGTGAAGTCTGGAGGGTGAATCAGAAGAAGTAGAAGAAGGAGAAGGAGAAGGTGAAGTCTGGAGGGTGAATCAGAAGAAGCAGAAGAAGGAGAAGGAGAAGGTGAAGTCTGGAGGGTGAATCAGAAGAAGCAGAAGAAGGAGAAGGAGAAGTTGAAGTCTGGAGGGTGAAACAGAAGAAGCAGAATAAGGAGAAGGAGAAGGTGAAGTCTGGAGGGTGAATCAGAAGAAGCAGAAGAAGGAGAAGGAGAAGGTGAAGTCTGGAGGGTGAATCAGAAGAAGTAGAAGAAGGAGAAGGAGAAGGTGAAGTCTGGAGGGTGAAGCAGAAGAAGTAGAAGAAGGAGAAGGAGAAGGTGAAGTCAGGAGGGTGAATCAGAAGAAGTAGAAGAAGGAGAAGGAGAAGGTGAAGTCAGGAGGGTGAATCAGAAGAAGCAGAAGAAGGAGAAGGAGAAGGTGAAGTCTGGAGGGTGAATCAGAAGAATCAGAAGAAGGAGAAGGAGAAGGTGAAGTCTGGAGGGTGAATCAGAAGAAGCAGAAGAAGGAGAAGGAGAAGGTGAAGTCTGGAGGGTGAATCAGAAGAAGCAGAAGAAGGAGAAGGAGAAGGTGAAGTCTGGAGGGTGAATCAGAAGAAGCAGAAGAAGGAGAAGGAGAAGATGAAGTCTGGAGGGTGAATCAGAAGAAGTAGAAGAAGGAGAAGGAGAAGATGAAGTCTGGAGGGTGAATCAGAAGAAGGAGAAGGAGAAGGTGAAGTCTGGAGGGTGAATCAGAAGAAGTAGAAGAAGGAGAAGGAGAAGGTGTAGTCTGGAGGGTGAATCAGAAGAAGTAGACGAAGGAGAAGGAGAAGGTGAAGTCTGGAGGGTGGATCAGAAGAAGCAGAAGAAGGAGAAGGAGAAGGTGAAGTCTGGAGGGTGAATCAGAAGAAGTAGAAGAAGGAGAAGGAGAAGGTGAAGTCTGGAGGGTGAATCAGAAGAAGCAGAAGAAGGAGAAGGAGAAGGTGAAGTCTGGAGGGTGAATCAGAAGAAGCAGAAGAAGGAGAAGGAGAAGGTGAAGTCTGGAGGGTGAATCAGAAGAAGCAGAATAAGGAGAAGGAGAAGGTGAAGTCTGGAGGGTGAATCAGAAGAAGCAGAAGAAGGAGAAGGAGAAGGTGAAGTCTGGAGGGTGAATCAGAAGAAGTAGAAGAAGGAGAAGGAGAAGGTGAAGTCTGGAGGGTGAATCAGAAGAAGTAGAAGAAGGAGAAGGAGAAGATGAAGTCTGGAGGGTGAATCAGAAGAAGCAGAAGAAGGAGAAGGAGAAGGTGAAGTCTGGAGGGTGAATCAGAAGAAGCAGAAGAAGGAGAAGGAGAAGGTGAAGTCAGGAGGGTGGATCAGAAGAAGTAGAAGAAGGAGAAGGAGAAGGTGAAGTCTGGAGGGTGAATCAGAAGAAGCAGAAGAAGGAGATGGAGAAGGTGAAGTCTGGAGGGCGCAGCAGAAGAAGCAGAAGAAGGAGAAAGAGAAGGTGAAGTCTGGAGGGTGAAGCAGAAGAAGCAGAAGAAGGAGAAGGAGAGGGTGAAGTCTGGAGGGTGAATCAGAAGAAGTAGAAGAAGGAGAAGGAGAAGGTGAAGTCTGGAGGGTGAATCAGAAGAAGTAGAAGAAGGAGAAGGAGAAGGTGAAGTCAGGAGGGTGAATCAGAAGAAGCAGAAGAAGGAGAAGGAGAAGGTGAAGTCTGGAGGGTGAATCAGAAGAATCAGAAGAAGGAGAAGGAGAAGATGAAGTCTGGAGGGTGAATCAGAAGAAGCAGAAGAAAGAGAAGGAGAAGGTGAAGTCTGGAGGGTGAAGCAGAAGAAACAGAAGAAGGAGAATGAGTAGGTGAAGACTGGAGGGTGAATCAGAAGAAGTAGAAGAAGGAGAAGGAGAAGGTGAAGTCTGGAGGGTGAATCAGACGAAGTAGAAGAAGGAGAAGGAGAAGGTGAAGTCTGGAGGGTGAATCAGAAGAAGCAGAAGAAGGAGAAGGAGAAGGTGAAGTTAGGAGGGTGAATCAGAAGAAGTAGACGAAGGAGAAGGAGAAGGTGAAGTCTGGAGGGTGGATCAGAAGAAGCAGAAGAAGGAGAAGGAGAAGGTGAAGTCTGGAGGGTGAATCAGAAGAAGTAGAAGAAGGAGAAGGAGAAGGTGAAGTCTGGAGGGTGAATCAGAAGAAGAAGAAGAAGGAGAAGGAGAAGGTGAAGTCTGGAGGGTGAATCAGAAGAAGCAGAAGAAGGAGAAGGAGAAGGTGAAGTCTGGAGGGTGAATCAGAAGAAGCAGAATAAGGAGAAGGAGAAGGTGAAGTCTGGAGGGTGAATCAGAAGAAGCAGAAGAAGGAGAAGGAGAAGGTGAAGTCTGGAGGGTGAATCAGAAGAAGTAGAAGAAGGAGAAGGAGAAGGTGAAGTCTGGAGGGTGAATCAGAAGAAGTAGAAGAAGGAGAAGGAGAAGATGAAGTCTGGAGGGTGAATCAGAAGAAGCAGAAGAAGGAGAAGGAGAAGGTGAAGTCTGGAGGGTGAATCAGAAGAAGCAGAAGAAGGAGAAGGAGAAGGTGAAGTCAGGAGGGTGGATCAGAAGAAGTAGAAGAAGGAGAAGGAGAAGGTGAAGTCTGGAGGGTGAATCAGAAGAAGCAGAAGAAGGAGATGGAGAAGGTGAAGTCTGGAGGGCGCAGCAGAAGAAGCAGAAGAAGGAGAAAGAGAAGGTGAAGTCTGGAGGGTGAAGCAGAAGAAGCAGAAGAAGGAGAAGGAGAGGGTGAAGTCTGGAGGGTGAATCAGAAGAAGTAGAAGAAGGAGAAGGAGAAGGTGAAGTCTGGAGGGTGAAGCAGAAGAAGTAGAAGAAGGAGAAGGAGAAGGTGAAGTCAGGAGGGTGAATCAGAAGAAGCAGAAGAAGGAGAAGGAGAAGGTGAAGTCTGGAGGGTGAATCAGAAGAATCAGAAGAAGGAGAAGGAGAAGATGAAGTCTGGAGGGTGAATCAGAAGAAGCAGAAGAAAGAGAAGGAGAAGGTGAAGTCTGGAGGGTGAAGCAGAAGAAACAGAAGAAGGAGAATGAGTAGGTGAAGACTGGTGGGTGAATCAGAAGAAGTAGAAGAAGGAGAAGGAGAAGGTGAAGTCTGGAGGGTGAATCAGACGAAGTAGAAGAAGGAGAAGGAGAAGGTGAAGTCTGGAGGGTGAATCAGAAGAAGCAGAAGAAGGAGAAGGAGAAGGTGAAGTTAGGAGGGTGAATCAGAAGAAGCAGAAGAAGGAGAAGGAGCAGGTGAAGTCAGGGGGGTGAAGCAGAAGAAGTAGAAGAAGGAGAAGGAGAAGGTGAAGTCAGGACGGTGAAGCGGAAGAAGCAGAAGAAGGAGAAGGAGAAGGTGAAGTCTGGAGGGTGAAGCAGAAGAAGCAGAAGAAGGAGAAGGAGAGGGTGAAGTCTGGAGGGTGAATCAGAAGAAGTAGAAGAAGGAGAAGGAGAAGGTGAAGTCAGGAGAGTGAAGCAGAAGAAGCAGAAGAAGGAGAAGGAGAAGGTGAAGTCTGGAGGGCGAAGCAGAAGAAGCAGAAGAAGGAGAAGGAGAAGGTGAAGTCTGGAGGGTGAAGCAGAAGAAGCAGAAGAAGGAGAAGGAGTAGGTGAAGTCTGGAGGGTGAATCAGAAGAAGTAGAAGAAGGAGAAGGATAAGGTGAGGTCAGGAGGGTGAAGCAGAAGAAGCAGAAGAAGGAGAAGGAGAAGGTGAAGTCTGGTGGGTGAAGCAGAAGAAGCAGAAGAAGGAGAAGGAGAAGGTGAAGTCTGGAGGGTGAAGCAGAAGAAGCAGAAGAAGGAGAAGGAGAAGGTGAAGTCAGGAGGGTGGATCAGAAGAAGTAGAAGAAGGAGAAGGAGAAGGTGAAGTCTGGAGGGTGAATCAGAAGAAGCAGAAGAAGGAGAAGGAGAAGGTGAAGTCTGGAGGGCGCAGCAGAAGAAGCAGAAGAAGGAGAAAGAGAAGGTGAAGTCTGGAGGGTGAAGCAGAAGAAGCAGAAGAAGGAGAAGGAGAGGGTGAAGTCTGGAGGGTGAATCAGAAGAAGTAGAAGAAGGAGAAGGAGAAGGTGAAGTCAGGAGAGTGAAGCAGAAGAAGCAGAAGAAGGAGAAGGAGAAGGTGAAGTCTGGAGGGCGAAGCAGAAGAAGCAGAAGAAGGAGAAGGAGAAGGTGAAGTCTGGAGGGTGAAGCAGAAGAAGCAGAAGAAGGAGAAGGAGTAGGTGAAGTCTGGAGGGTGAATCAGAAGAAGTAGAAGAAGGAGAAGGAGAAGGTGAAGTCAGGAGGGTGAAGCAGAAGAAGCAGAAGAAGGAGAAGGAGAAGGTGAAGTCTGGAGGGTGAAGCAGAAGAAGCAGAAGAAGGAGAAGGAGAAGGCGAAGTCTGGAGGGTGAATCAGAAGAAGCAGAAGAAGGAGAAGGAGAAGGTGAAGTCTGGAGGGTGAATCAGAAGAAGCAGAAGAAGGAGAAGGAGAAGGAGAAGTCAGGAGGGTGAATCAGAAGAAGCAGAAGAAGGAGAAGGAGAAGGTGAATTTAGGAGGGTGAATCAGAAGAAGCAGAAGAAGGAGAAGGAGCAGGTGAAGTCAGGGGGGTGTAGCAGAAGAAGTAGAAGAAGGAGAAGGAGAAGGTGAAGTCAGGACGGTGAAGCAGAAGAAGCAGAAGAAGGAGAAGGAGAAGGTGAAGCCTGGAGGGCGCAGCAGAAGAAGCAGAAGAAGGAGAAGGAGAAGGTGAAGTCTGGAGTGTGAAGCAGAAGAAGCAGAAGAAGGAGAAGGAGAAGGTGAAGTCTGGAGGGTGAAGCAGAAGAAACAGAAGAAGGAGAAGGAGAAGGTGAAGACTGGAGGGTGAATCAGAAGAAGTAGAAGAAGGAGAAGGAGAAGGTGAAGTCTGGAGGGTGAATCAGAAGAAGTAGAAGAAGGAGCAGGAGAAGTTGAAGTCTGGAGGGTGAATCAGAAGAAGCAGAAGAAGGAGAAGGAGAAGGTGAAGTCTGGAGGGTGAATCAGAAGAAGCAGAAGAAGGAGAAGGAGAAGATGAAGTCTGGAGGGTGAATCAGAAGAAGTAGAAGAAGGAGAAGGAGAAGGTGAAGTCTGGAGGGTGAATCAGAAGAAGTAGAAGAAGGAGAAGGAGAAGATGAAGTCTGGAGGGTGAATCAGAAGAAAGAGAAGAAGGAGAAGGAGAAGTTGAAGTCTGGAGGGTGAATCAGAAGAAGTAGAAGAAGGAGAAGGAGAAGGTGTAGTCTGGAGGGTGAATCAGAAGAAGTAGACGAAGGAGAAGGAGAAGGTGAAGTCTGGAGGGTGAATCAGAAGAAGCAGAAGAAGGAGAAGGAGAAGGTGAAGTCTGGAGGGTGAATCAGAAGAAGTAGAAGAAGGAGAAGGAGAAGGTGAAGTCTGGAGGGTGAATCAGAAGAAGAAGAAGAAGGAGAAGGAGAAGGTGAAGTCTGGAGGGTGAATCAGAAGAAGCAGAAGAAGGAGAAGGAGAAGGTGAAGTCTGGAGGGTGAATCAGAAGAAGCAGAATAAGGAGAAGGAGAAGGTGAAGTCTGGAGGGTGAATCAGAGGAAGCAGAAGAAGGAGAAGGAGAAGGTGAAGTCTGGAGGGTGAATCAGAAGAAGTAGAAGAAGGAGAAGGAGAAGGTGAAGTCTGGAGGGTGAATCAGAAGAAGTAGAAGAAGGAGAAGGAGAAGGTGAAGTCTGGAGGGTGAATCAGAAGAAGTAGAAGAAGGAGAAGGAGAAGGTGAAGTCTGGAGGGTGAAGCAGAAGAAGTAGATGAAGGAGAAGGAGAAGGTGAAGTCAGGAGGGTGAATCAGAAGAAGTAGAAGAAGGAGAAGGAGAAGGTGAGGTCTGGAGGGTGAATCAGAAGAAGCAGAAGAAGGAGAAGGAGAAGGTGAAGTCTGGAGGGTGAATCAGAAAAATCAGAAGAAGGAGAAGTAGAAGGTGAAGTCTGGAGGGTGAATCAGAAGAAGCAGAAGAAAGAGAAGGAGAAGGTGAAGTCTGGAGGGTGAAGCAGAAGAAACAGAAGAAGGAGAAGGAGAAGGTGAAGACTGGAGGGTGAATCAGAAGAAGTAGAAGAAGGAGAAGGAGAAGGTGAAGTCTGGAGGGTGAATCAGAAGAAGTAGAAGAAGGAGAAGGAGAAGGTGAAGTCTGGAGGGTGAATCAGAAGAAGCAGAAGAAGGAGAAGGAGAAGGTGAAGTCTGGAGGGTGAATCAGAAGAAGGAGAAGAAGGAGAAGGAGAAGATGAAGTCTGGAGGGTGAATCAGAAGAAGTAGAAGAGGAGAAGGAGAAGGTGAAGTCTGGAGGGTGAATCAGAAGAAGTAGAAGAAGGAGAAGGAGAAGGTGTAGTCTGGAGGGTGAATCAGAAGACGTAGACGAAGGAGAAGGAGAAGGTGAAGTCTGGAGAGTGAATCAGAAGAAGCAGAAGAAGGAGAAGGAGAAGGTGAAGTCTGGAGGGTGAATCAGAAGAAGTAGAAGAAGGAGAAGGAGAAGGTGAAGTCTGGAGGGTGAATCAGAAGAAGCAGAAGAAGGAGAAGGAGAAGGTGAAGTCTGGAGGGTGAATCAGAAGAAGCAGAAGAAGGAGAAGGAGAAGTTGAAGTCTGGAGGGTGAAACAGAAGAAGCAGAATAAGGAGAAGGAGAAGGTGAAGTCTGGAGGGTGAATCAGAAGAAGCAGAAGAAGGAGAAGGAGAAGGTGAAGTCTGGAGGGTGAATCAGAAGAAGTAGAAGAAGGAGAAGGAGAAGGTGAAGTCTGGAGGGTGAAGCAGAAGAAGTAGAAGAAGGAGAAGGAGAAGGTGAAGTCAGGAGGGTGAATCAGAAGAAGTAGAAGAAGGAGAAGGAGAAGGTGAAGTCAGGAGGGTGAATCAGAAGAAGCAGAAGAAGGAGAAGGAGAAGGTGAAGTCTGGAGGGTGAATCAGAAGAATCAGAAGAAGGAGAAGGAGAAGGTGAAGTCTGGAGGGTGAATCAGAAAAAGCAGAAGAAGGAGAAGGAGAAGGTGAAGTCTGGAGGGTGAATCAGAAGAAGCAGAAGAAGGAGAAGGAGAAGGTGAAGTCTGGAGGGTGAATCAGAAGAAGCAGAAGAAGGAGAAGGAGAAGATGAAGTCTGGAGGGTGAATCAGAAGAAGTAGAAGAAGGAGAAGGAGAAGATGAAGTCTGGAGGGTGAATCAGAAGAAGGAGAAGGAGAAGGTGAAGTCTGGAGGGTGAATCAGAAGAAGTAGAAGAAGGAGAAGGAGAAGGTGTAGTCTGGAGGGTGAATCAGAAGAAGTAGACGAAGGAGAAGGAGAAGGTGAAGTCTGGAGGGTGGATCAGAAGAAGCAGAAGAAGGAGAAGGAGAAGGTGAAGTCTGGAGGGTGAATCAGAAGAAGTAGAAGAAGGAGAAGGAGAAGGTGAAGTCTGGAGGGTGAATCAGAAGAAGCAGAAGAAGGAGAAGGAGAAGGTGAAGTCTGGAGGGTGAATCAGAAGAAGCAGAAGAAGGAGAAGGAGAAGGTGAAGTCTGGAGGGTGAATCAGAAGAAGCAGAATAAGGAGAAGGAGAAGGTGAAGTCTGGAGGGTGAATCAGAAGAAGCAGAAGAAGGAGAAGGAGAAGGTGAAGTCTGGAGGGTGAATCAGAAGAAGTAGAAGAAGGAGAAGGAGAAGGTGAAGTCTGGAGGGTGAATCAGAAGAAGTAGAAGAAGGAGAAGGAGAAGATGAAGTCTGGAGGGTGAATCAGAAGAAGCAGAAGAAGGAGAAGGAGAAGGTGAAGTCTGGAGGGTGAATCAGAAGAAGCAGAAGAAGGAGAAGGAGAAGGTGAAGTCAGGAGGGTGGATCAGAAGAAGTAGAAGAAGGAGAAGGAGAAGGTGAAGTCTGGAGGGTGAATCAGAAGAAGCAGAAGAAGGAGATGGAGAAGGTTAAGTCTGGAGGGCGCAGCAGAAGAAGCAGAAGAAGGAGAAAGAGAAGGTGAAGTCTGGAGGGTGAAGCAGAAGAAGCAGAAGAAGGAGAAGGAGAGGGTGAAGTCTGGAGGGTGAATCAGAAGAAGTAGAAGAAGGAGAAGGAGAAGGTGAAGTCTGGAGGGTGAAGCAGAAGAAGTAGAAGAAGGAGAAGGAGAAGGTGAAGTCAGGAGGGTGAATCAGAAGAAGCAGAAGAAGGAGAAGGAGAAGGTGAAGTCTGGAGGGTGAATCAGAAGAATCAGAAGAAGGAGAAGGAGAAGATGAAGTCTGGAGGGTGAATCAGAAGAAGCAGAAGAAAGAGAAGGAGAAGGTGAAGTCTGGAGGGTGAAGCAGAAGAAACAGAAGAAGGAGAATGAGTAGGTGAAGACTGGAGGGTGAATCAGAAGAAGTAGAAGAAGGAGAAGGAGAAGGTGAAGTCTGGAGGGTGAATCAGACGAAGTAGAAGAAGGAGAAGGAGAAGGTGAAGTCTGGAGGGTGAATCAGAAGAAGCAGAAGAAGGAGAAGGAGAAGGTGAAGTTAGGAGGGTGAATCAGAAGAAGTAGACGAAGGAGAAGGAGAAGGTGAAGTCTGGAGGGTGGATCAGAAGAAGCAGAAGAAGGAGAAGGAGAAGGTGAAGTCTGGAGGGTGAATCAGAAGAAGTAGAAGAAGGAGAAGGAGAAGGTGAAGTCTGGAGGGTGAATCAGAAGAAGCAGAAGAAGGAGAAGGAGAAGGTGAAGTCTGGAGGGTGAATCAGAAGAAGCAGAAGAAGGAGAAGGAGAAGGTGAAGTCTGGAGGGTGAATCAGAAGAAGCAGAATAAGGAGAAGGAGAAGGTGAAGTCTGGAGGGTGAATCAGAAGAAGCAGAAGAAGGAGAAGGAGAAGGTGAAGTCTGGAGGGTGAATCAGAAGAAGTAGAAGAAGGAGAAGGAGAAGGTGAAGTCTGGAGGGTGAATCAGAAGAAGTAGAAGAAGGAGAAGGAGAAGATGAAGTCTGGAGGGTGAATCAGAAGAAGCAGAAGAAGGAGAAGGAGAAGGTGAAGTCTGGAGGGTGAATCAGAAGAAGCAGAAGAAGGAGAAGGAGAAGGTGAAGTCAGGAGGGTGGATCAGAAGAAGTAGAAGAAGGAGAAGGAGAAGGTGAAGTCTGGAGGGTGAATCAGAAGAAGCAGAAGAAGGAGATGGAGAAGGTGAAGTCTGGAGGGCGCAGCAGAAGAAGCAGAAGAAGGAGAAAGAGAAGGTGAAGTCTGGAGGGTGAAGCAGAAGAAGCAGAAGAAGGAGAAGGAGAGGGTGAAGTCTGGAGGGTGAATCAGAAGAAGTAGAAGAAGGAGAAGGAGAAGGTGAAGTCTGGAGGGTGAAGCAGAAGAAGTAGAAGAAGGAGAAGGAGAAGGTGAAGTCAGGAGGGTGAATCAGAAGAAGCAGAAGAAGGAGAAGGAGAAGGTGAAGTCTGGAGGGTGAATCAGAAGAATCAGAAGAAGGAGAAGGAGAAGATGAAGTCTGGAGGGTGAATCAGAAGAAGCAGAAGAAAGAGAAGGAGAAGGTGAAGTCTGGAGGGTGAAGCAGAAGAAACAGAAGAAGGAGAATGAGTAGGTGAAGACTGGAGGGTGAATCAGAAGAAGTAGAAGAAGGAGAAGGAGAAGGTGAAGTCTGGAGGGTGAATCAGACGAAGTAGAAGAAGGAGAAGGAGAAGGTGAAGTCTGGAGGGTGAATCAGAAGAAGCAGAAGAAGGAGAAGGAGAAGGTGAAGTTAGGAGGGTGAATCAGAAGAAGCAGAAGAAGGAGAAGGAGCAGGTGAAGTCAGGGGGGTGAAGCAGAAGAAGTAGAAGAAGGAGAAGGAGAAGGTGAAGTCAGGACGGTGAAGCAGAAGAAGCAGAAGAAGGAGAAGGAGAAGGTGAAGTCTGGAGGGTGAAGCAGAAGAAGCAGAAGAAGGAGAAGGAGAGGGTGAAGTCTGGAGGGTGAATCAGAAGAAGTAGAAGAAGGAGAAGGAGAAGGTGAAGTCAGGAGAGTGAAGCAGAAGAAGCAGAAGAAGGAGAAGGAGAAGGTGAAGTCTGGAGGGCGAAGCAGAAGAAGCAGAAGAAGGAGAAGGAGAAGGTGAAGTCTGGAGGGTGAAGCAGAAGAAGCAGAAGAAGGAGAAGGAGTAGGTGAAGTCTGGAGGGTGAATCAGAAGAAGTAGAAGAAGGAGAAGGATAAGGTGAAGTCAGGAGGGTGAAGCAGAAGAAGCAGAAGAAGGAGAAGGAGAAGGTGAAGTCTGGTGGGTGAAGCAGAAGAAGCAGAAGAAGGAGAAGGAGAAGGTGAAGTCTGGAGGGTGAAGCAGAAGAAGCAGAAGAAGGAGAAGGAGAAGGTGAAGTCAGGAGGGTGGATCAGAAGAAGTAGAAGAAGGAGAAGGAGAAGGTGAAGTCTGGAGGGTGAATCAGAAGAAGCAGAAGAAGGAGAAGGAGAAGGTGAAGTCTGGAGGGCGCAGAAGAAGAAGCAGAAGAAGGAGAAAGAGAAGGTGAAGTCTGGAGGGTGAAGCAGAAGAAGCAGAAGAAGGAGAAGGAGAGGGTGAAGTCTGGAGGGTGAATCAGAAGAAGTAGAAGAAGGAGAAGGAGAAGGTGAAGTCAGGAGAGTGAAGCAGAAGAAGCAGAAGAAGGAGAAGGAGAAGGTGAAGTCTGGAGGGCGAAGCAGAAGAAGCAGAAGAAGTAGAAGGAGTAGGTGAAGTCTGGAGGGTGAAGCAGAAGAAGCAGAAGAAGGAGAAGGAGTAGGTGAAGTCAGGAGGGAAGCAGAAGAAGCAGAAGAAGGAGAAGGAGAAGGTGAAGTCTGGTGGGTGAAGCAGAAGAAGCAGAAGAAGGAGAAGGAGAAGGTGAAGTCTGGAGGGTGAAGCAGAAGAAGCAGAAGAAGGAGAAGGAGAAGGTGAAGTCAGGAGGGTGGATCAGAAGAAGTAGCAGAAGGAGAAGGAGAAGGTGAAGTCTGGAGGGTGAATCAGAAGAAGCAGAAGAAGGAGAAGGAGAAGGTGAAGTCTGGAGGGCGCAGCAGAAGAAGCAGAAGAAGGAGAAAGAGAAGGTGAAGTCTGGAGGGTGAAGCAGAAGAAGCAGAAGAAGGAGAAGGAGAGGGTGAAGTCTGGAGGGTGAATCAGAAGAAGTAGAAGAAGGAGAAGGAGAAGGTGAAGTCAGGAGAGTGAAGCAGAAGAAGCAGAAGAAGGAGAAGGAGAAGGTGAAGTCTGGAGGGCGAAGCAGAAGAAGCAGAAGAAGGAGAAGGAGAAGGTGAAGTCTGGAGGGTGAAGCAGAAGAAGCAGAAGAAGGAGAAGGAGTAGGTGAAGTCTGGAGGGTGTGGTAAACCACTGTTGTTAGTATTGTTGTTCACTGTTAGTACTGTTGTTCACTCTTGCATATTGTTGTACTTGTCTGTGCATGCCTCAGCTGACTCCGCCCCTGGCTCCACCCTCATGGCTGGGTATAAAGGTCGCTGCTCAGAAGCCTCCAGCCCTTTTGGATACCAGGCAACCACAAGAGGCATGCTCTGTTCTTTGGTAATAAAAGCCTGTTTATTACTTTCTCAATCTCCAGTCTTTTGTAGCAATTGATAGTGCATCAATTTTATTACCAAAGTTAAATGTTGGCTGCGGATACTGATCAACCGATGGCGCAAAACGCTGAGCAGCAGGCGCTGCTGCGAGCCCTCAGACCAACATGCCTGGACCTAGACCCCCAAGAAGCGGGTTCGTCGACTAAATTCGCACAATGGCTGCGTTGCTTTGAGGCGTATCTGGAAGCCTCGACCGTGACTCTTGATGAAAATAAACTGAAAATCCTGGCCTCGAAGGTGAGCCACCAAGTCTATACTTTAATCCAAGATGCGACGACCTACGCGGCGGCTATCGACCTACTGAAAGGGCAGTATGCACGCCCGGTTAACACGGTCTATGCCAGGCACCTTTTAAGATCTCGCAGACAGCAGCCCGGGGAATCGGTGGAAGCCTTCCTACGGGCACTGCGGGTACTCGGACGCGGCTGCGACTGCAAGGAAGTATCGGCCGCGGCACATGCGGAGGGATTGATACGAGACGCTTTCGTTGCGGGTCTAAGGTCCGACTACTCCCGGCAGAGGCTGCTGGAGAAGGGTGAAATAGACCTGACAAAGGCAGTGTCCCCCGCGCTCTCGCTCGACTCGGCCCACAGAAATATGGACGCTTTCTCCCCTCATCGCCCCGCGCCGTGGACGCCGCAATCTTGGGCCATGGGACCGCCACCTCCGACTGCTGCAGCGATGTCCAAGGCACAAAAATGCTATTTTTGTGGCCAAGCTAAACACCCTAGAGCACGCTGCCCCGCGAAGAATGCTACCTGCTCCGGCTGCGGGAAGAAAGGTCACTACGTTAGCGCCTGCAAAGGGAAGACCGCTAACGCCAGCAGCGCTGCGTGCGAACCGTGGGCGCAGCCATCTTGTCCGCCATCTTGGGCTCCCCCAGCCGCGTGGGGATCGGGACCGTGGGCGCCGCCATTTTGTCCGCCATCTTGGACGCCTCCGACTTCAACCACGGGGGAGCCGGACTCAACCACCGCCTCATCTGACGACCACATCGACTCGCTCGACCATACGCTGGCCTCCGTGACGCTGGACCAATCTCTCCCTCATCAACTGTCCAGGTCCATGATGGATATTACGGTAAACGGCCGCGCCACTACCTGCCTTTTTGACAGCGGGAGCACGGAGAGCTTTATCCACCCCGACACGGTGCGCAGTTACTCTCTCCCGGTCCTGCCGACGCGCCATCGGATCTCTTTGGCTTCCAAAGCCCAGTCAGCGGACGTCGGTGGCTACTGTGTAGTGACCCTTTCAGTAAGGGGCACAGAATACAAACATTTTAAACTTCTGGTCCTGCCCCATCTCTGCGCTGCCGTTCTACTGGGGTTGGATTTTCAGTGCCACCTTAAGAGTGTCACATTAGCGTATGACGGACCCCTCCCCCCACTCACAGTCTGCAGCCAGCAGCTTTTAAATCGCCCACCGTGCACCATTTGCAGCCTCTCCACCCTTAAAGTCCCCCCCCCCTCCTTATTCGCTAACCTCACCCGCGACTGTAAGCCCATCGCTACCAAAAGCAGGCGTTACAGTGTTGGGGATAGGAGCTTCATTAAATCCGAGGTAGCGAGACTCCTGAAGGAAGGGATTATTGAAAGTAGCACCAGCCCATGGCGAGCACAAGTGGTGGTAGTGAAGACTGGCGAAAAACAGCGCCTAGTTATTGACTACAGCCAGACGATCAATCGCTACACCCAACTAGATGCATACCCACTCCCCCGCATATCTGACATGGTCAATCAGATAGCACAAAACCGGGTGTTCTCGACGATTGATCTGAAGTCGGCATACCACCAGCTCCCCATCAGGGCTGAGGACCGCCAGTACACAGCTTTTGAAGCTGACGGTCGGCTCTATCACTTTCTCAGAGTTCCCTTCGGCGTCACCAACGGAGTTTCTGTCTTCCAACGGGAGATGGACCGGATGGTTGACCAGAACGCGCTCCAGGCCACTTTCCCATATCTAGACAACGTCACCATCTGCGGCCACGACCAGCAGGACCACGACGTTAATCTAGAGAAATTCCTCCGGACGGCCCAGCGGCTGAATCTCACATACAACAAAGACAAATGTATGTTTCGTACTACGCGCCTCGCTATTCTTGGCTGCGTAGTGGAGAACGGAGTCATCGGCCCAGACCCCGATAGAATGCGCCCCCTTATGGAGCTCCCCCTCCCCCACTGCCAGAAAGCACTGAAGAGATGCCTGGGGTTTTTCTCTTACTATGCTCAGTGGGTGCCCAACTATGCGGATAAAGCCCGACCCCTCATCAAGTCCGCCTCCTTCCCCCTGACAGCAGAGGCCTGTGCAGCCTTCACTCTCATAAAAGGAGACATTGCGAAGGCCACAATGCACGCTGTGGATGAGTCCCTTCCTTTTCAAGTGGAGAGCGACGCATCCGACTTTGCCCTAGCTGCAACCCTTAACCAGGCGGGGAGACCCGTGGCCTTTTTCTCAAGGACCCTCCAGGGCCCCGAGATTCGACACTCCTCTGTCGAAAAGGAGGCCCAGGCCATTGTGGAAGCCGTGCGACATTGGCGGCATTACCTGGCCGGAAAACGATTTACCCTGCTCACTGACCAGCGTTCAGTGGCTTTTATGTTTCATAATAAGCAGCGGGGCAAAATCAAGAATGACAAGATCTTAAGGTGGAGAATCGAACTCTCCACCTACAATTACGATATCTTGTACCGGCCCGGGAAACTCAATGAGCCCCCAGATGCCCTATCACGTGGTACGTGCGCCAACGCGCAGGTTGATAGGCTACAGACCCTCCACAATGACCTCTGCCACCCGGGGGTCACCAGGTTCTTCCATTTTATCAAATCCCGTAACCTGCCCTACTCCATCGAGGAGGTCAGGACCATGACCAGGAACTGCCAGATCTGTGCCGAGTGCAAGCCGCATTTTTATAGGCCAGACAGAGCGAGCCTGATCAAAGCCACGCGCCCCTTCGAGCGGCTGAGCATCGATTTTAAAGGGCCCCTCCCCTCCTCTGACCGCAATGTGTACTTCCTCAATATAATTGATGAGTACTCCCGTTTCCCGTTTGCCATCCCTTGCTCGGACATGACCAGTACCACGGTCATTAAATGTCTGAATGACCTCTTCGCCTTGTTCGGTTTCCCTAGCTATATCCATAGCGACAGGGGCTCATCTTTTATGAGCGACGAACTTCGGCAGTACCTGCTCGCGAGAGGCATTGCTACAAGCAGGACCACCAGCTACAACCCCCGGGGTAACGGCCAGGTGGAAAGGGAGAATGCGACAGTCTGGAAGGCAGTCCTTTTAAACTTAAAATCTAAGGGCCTTCCGACCTCCCGCTGGCAGGAGGTCCTCCCTGCGGCGCTCCATTCCATTCGGTCGCTGCTCTGTACACCCACCAATGCCACTCCTCACGAGAGAATGTTCTCCTTCCCCAGGAAGTCCACGTCGGGGATTTCGCTACCAACATGGCTGACTTCTCCAGGTCCCGTCCTACTGCGGAAGCACGTGAGGACCCATAAGGCGGACCCCCTGGTCGAGAGGGTGAGCCTCCTCCACGCCAACCCGCAGTATGCTTACGTGGTGTACCCGGACGGGCGGGAGGACACAGTCTCCATTCGAGACCTCGCACCTGCAGGTGCTCCTGAAACACCCTCTTCGCCACCCACCGCTACTCCTGCCTACCCCCAGGACACAGTCCCCGCACGAGACCTCGCACCTTCGGGTGCCTCTGAGAGACCACCATCGCTACCTCCCATTACCCATGCTCTGACCCCTGTAGACGGCATGCAGCAGCCCCAGGGTCCGCCACCTGCTACACCTCCTCTGAACGAGACACCGGGTTCACCATTGGATGCTGCACCATCACCGCCGCTGCTGCGACGCTCAGGACGGCTTACAAGGCCTCCTGATAGACTTCAGTACACGAATTTTTAGTGCACTTCACCCCGCCGGACTCAATTCTAAACAAGGGGTGAATGTGGTAAACCACTGTTGTTAGTATTGTTGTTCACTGTTAGTACTGTTGTTCACTCTTGCATATTGTTGTACTTGTCTGTGCATGCCTCAGCTGACTCCGCCCCTGGCTCCACCCTCATGGCTGGGTATAAAGGTCGCTGCTCAGAAGCCTCCAGCCCTTTTGGATACCAGGCAACCACAAGAGGCATGCTCTGTTCTTTGGTAATAAAAGCCTGTTTATTACTTTCTCAATCTCCAGTCTTTTGTAGCAATTGATAGTGCATCAGAGGGTGAATCAGAAGAAGTAGAAGAAGGAGAAGGAGAAGGTGAAGTCAGGAGGGTGAAGCAGAAGAAGCAGAAGAAGGAGAAGGAGAAGGTGAAGTCTGGAGGGTGAAGCAGAAGAAGCAGAAGAAGGAGAAGGAGAAGGTGAAGTCTGGAGGGTGAATCAGAAGAAGCAGAAGAAGGAGAAGGAGAAGGTGAAGTCTGGAGGGTGAATCAGAAGAAGCAGAAGAAGGAGAAGGAGAAGGTGAAGTCAGGAGGGTGAATCAGAAGAAGCAGAAGAAGGAGAAGGAGAAGGTGAATTTAGGAGGGTGAATCAGAAGAAGCAGAAGAAGGAGAAGGAGCAGGTGAAGTCAGGGGGGTGTAGCAGAAGAAGTAGAAGAAGGAGAAGGAGAAGGTGAAGTCAGGACGGTGAAGCAGAAGAAGCAGAAGAAGGAGAAGGAGAAGGTGAAGCCTGGAGGGCGCAGCAGAAGAAGCAGAAGAAGGAGAAGGAGAAGGTGAAGTCTGGAGTGTGAAGCAGAAGAAGCAGAAGAAGGAGAAGGAGAAGGTGAAGTCTGGAGGGTGAAGCAGAAGAAACAGAAGAAGGAGAAGGAGAAGGTGAAGACTGGAGGGTGAATCAGAAGAAGTAGAAGAAGGAGAAGGAGAAGGTGAAGTCTGGAGGGTGAATCAGAAGAAGTAGAAGGAGAAGGAGAAGTTGAAGTCTGGAGGGTGAATCAGAAGAAGCAGAAGAAGGAGAAGGAGAAGGTGAAGTCTGGAGGGTGAATCAGAAGAAGCAGAAGAAGGAGAAGGAGAAGATGAAGTCTGGAGGGTGAATCAGAAGAAGTAGAAGAAGGAGAAGGAGAAGGTGAAGTCTGGAGGGTGAATCAGAACAAGTAGAAGAAGGAGAAGGAGAAGATGAAGTCTGGAGGGTGAATCAGAAGAAAGAGAAGAAGGAGAAGGAGAAGGTGAAGTCTGGAGGGTGAATGAGAAGAAGTAGAAGAAGGAGAAGGAGAAGGTGTAGTCTGGAGGGTGAATCAGAAGAAGTAGACGAAGGAGAAGGAGAAGGTGAAGTCTGGAGGGTGAATCAGAAGAAGCAGAAGAAGGAGAAGGAGAAGGTGAAGTCTGGAGGGTGAATCAGAAGAAGTAGAAGAAGGAGAAGGAGAAGGTGAAGTCTGGAGGGTGAATCAGAAGAAGCAGAAGAAAGAGAAGGAGAAGGTGAAGTCTGGAGGGTGAATCAGAAGAAGTAGAAGAAGGAGAAGGAGAAGGTGAAGTCTGGAGGGTGAATCAGAAGAAGCAGAAGAAGCAGAAGGAGAAGGTGAAGTCTGGAGGGTGAATCAGAAGAAGCAGAAGAAGGAGAAGGAAAAGGTGAAGTCTGGAGGGTGAATCAGAAGAAGCAGAAGAAGGAGAAGGAGAAGGTGAAGTCTGGAGGGTGAATCAGAAGAAGCAGAATAAGGAGAAGGAGAAGGTGAAGTCTGGAGGGTGAATCAGAAGAAGCAGAAGAAGGAGAAGGAGAAGGTGAAGTCTGGAGGGTGAATCAGAAGAAGTAGAAGAAGGAGAAGGAGAAGGTGAAGTCTGGAGGGTGAAGCAGAAGAAGTAGAAGAAGGAGAAGGAGAAGGTGAAGTCAGGAGGGTGAATCAGAAGAAGCAGAAGAAGGAGAAGGAGAAGGTGAAGTCTGGAGGGTGAATCAGAAGAATCAGAAGAAGGAGAAGGAGAAGATGAAGTCTGGAGGGTGAATCAGAAGAAGCAGAAGAAAGAGAAGGAGAAGGTGAAGTCTGGAGGGTGAAGCAGAAGAAACAGAAGAAGGAGAAGGAGTAGGTGAAGACTGGAGGGTGAATCAGAAGAAGTAGAAGAAGGAGAAGGAGAAGGTGAAGTCTGGAGGGTGAATCAGACGAAGTAGAAGAAGGAGAAGGAGAAGGTGAAGTCTGGAGGGTGAATCAGAAGAAGCAGAAGAAGGAGAAGGAGAAGGTGAAGTTAGGAGGGTGAATCAGAAGAAGCAGAAGAAGGAGAAGGAGCAGGTGAAGTCAGGGGGGTGAAGCAGAAGAAGTAGAAGAAGGAGAAGGAGAAGGTGAAGTCAGGACGGTGAAGCAGAAGAAGCAGAAGAAGGAGAAGGAGAAGGTGAAGTCTGGAGGGTGAAGCAGAAGAAGCAAAAGAAGGAGTAGGAGAGGGTGAAGTCTGGAGGGTGAATCAGAAGAAGTAGAAGAAGGAGAAGGAGAAGGTGAAGTCAGGAGAGTGAAGCAGAAGAAGCAGAAGAAGGAGAAGGAGAAGGTAAAGTCTGGAGGGCGAAGCAGAAGAAGCAGAAGAAGGAGAAGGAGAAGGTGAAGTCTGGAGGGTGAATCAGAAGAAGTAGAAGAAGGAGAAGGAGAAGATGAAGTCTGGAGGGTGAATCAGAAGAAGCAGAAGAAGGAGAAGGAGAAGATGAAGTCTGGAGGGTGAATCAGAAGAAGCAGAAGAAGGAGAAGGAGAAGGTGAAGTCTGGAGGGTGAATCAGAAGAAGCAGAAGAAGGAGAAGGAGAAGGTGAAGTCAGGAGGGTGGATCAGAAGAAGTAGAAGAAGGAGAAGGAGAAGGTGAAGTCTGGAGGGTGAATCAGAAGAAGCAGAAGAAGGAGATGGAGAAGGTGAAGTCTGGAGGGCGCAGCAGAAGAAGCAGAAGAAGGAGAAAGAGAAGGTGAAGTCTGGAGGGTGAAGCAGAAGAAGCAGAAGAAGGAGAAGGAGAGGGTGAAGTCTGGAGGGTGAATCAGAAGAAGTAGAAGAAGGAGAAGGAGAAGGTGAAGTCTGGAGGGTGAAGCAGAAGAAGTAGAAGAAGGAGAAGGAGAAGGTGAAGTCAGGAGGGTGAATCAGAAGAAGCAGAAGAAGGAGAAGGAGAAGGTGAAGTCTGGAGGGTGAATCAGAAGAATCAGAAGAAGGAGAAGGAGAAGATGAAGTCTGGAGGGTGAATCAGAAGAAGCAGAAGAAAGAGAAGGAGAAGGTGAAGTCTGGAGGGTGAAGCAGAAGAAACAGAAGAAGGAGAATGAGTAGGTGAAGACTGGAGGGTGAATCAGAAGAAGTAGAAGAAGGAGAAGGAGAAGGTGAAGTCTGGAGGGTGAATCAGACGAAGTAGAAGAAGGAGAAGGAGAAGGTGAAGTCTGGAGGGTGAATCAGAAGAAGCAGAAGAAGGAGAAGGAGAAGGTGAAGTTAGGAGGGTGAATCAGAAGAAGCAGAAGAAGGAGAAGGAGCAGGTGAAGTCAGGGGGGTGAAGCAGAAGAAGTAGAAGAAGGAGAAGGAGAAGGTGAAGTCAGGACGGTGAAGCGGAAGAAGCAGAAGAAGGAGAAGGAGAAGGTGAAGTCTGGAGGGTGAAGCAGAAGAAGCAGAAGAAGGAGAAGGAGAGGGTGAAGTCTGGAGGGTGAATCAGAAGAAGTAGAAGAAGGAGAAGGAGAAGGTGAAGTCAGGAGAGTGAAGCAGAAGAAGCAGAAGAAGGAGAAGGAGAAGGTGAAGTCTGGAGGGCGAAGCAGAAGAAGCAGAAGAAGGAGAAGGAGAAGGTGAAGTCTGGAGGGTGAAGCAGAAGAAGCAGAAGAAGGAGAAGGAGTAGGTGAAGTCTGGAGGGTGAATCAGAAGAAGTAGAAGAAGGAGAAGGATAAGGTGAGGTCAGGAGGGTGAAGCAGGAGAAGCAGAAGAAGGAGAAGGAGAAGGTGAAGTCTGGTGGGTGAAGCAGAAGAAGCAGAAGAAGGAGAAGGAGAAGGTGAAGTCTGGAGGGTGAAGCAGAAGAAGCAGAAGAAGGAGAAGGAGAAGGTGAAGTCAGGAGGGTGGATCAGAAGAAGTAGAAGAAGGAGAAGGAGAAGGTGAAGTCTGGAGGGTGAATCAGAAGAAGCAGAAGAAGGAGAAGGAGAAGGTGAAGTCTGGAGGGCGCAGCAGAAGAAGCAGAAGAAGGAGAAAGAGAAGGTGAAGTCTGGAGGGTGAAGCAGAAGAAGCAGAAGAAGGAGAAGGAGAGGGTGAAGTCTGGAGGGTGAATCAGAAGAAGTAGAAGAAGGAGAAGGAGAAGGTGAAGTCAGGAGAGTGAAGCAGAAGAAGCAGAAGAAGGAGAAGGAGAAGGTGAAGTCTGGAGGGCGAAGCAGAAGAAGCAGAAGAAGGAGAAGGAGAAGGTGAAGTCTGGAGGGTGAAGCAGAAGAAGGAGAAGGAGTAGGTGAAGTCTGGAGGGTGAATCAGAAGAAGTAGAAGAAGGAGAAGGAGAAGGTGAAGTCAGGAGGGTGAAGCAGAAGAAGCAGAAGAAGGAGAAGGAGAAGGTGAAGTCTGGAGGGTGAAGCAGAAGAAGCAGAAGAAGGAGAAGGAGAAGGTGAAGTCTGGAGGGTGAATCAGAAGAAGCAGAAGAAGGAGAAGGAGAAGGTGAAGTCTGGAGGGTGAATCAGAAGAAGCAGAAGAAGGAGAAGGAGAAGGAGAAGTCAGGAGGGTGAATCAGAAGAAGCAGAAGAAGGAGAAGGAGAAGGTGAATTTAGGAGGGTGAATCAGAAGAAGCAGAAGAAGGAGAAGGAGCAGGTGAAGTCAGGGGGGTGTAGCAGAAGAAGTAGAAGAAGGAGAAGGAGAAGGTGAAGTCAGGACGGTGAAGCAGAAGAAGCAGAAGAAGGAGAAGGAGAAGGTGAAGCCTGGAGGGCGCAGCAGAAGAAGCAGAAGAAGGAGAAGGAGAAGGTGAAGTCTGGAGTGTGAAGCAGAAGAAGCAGAAGAAGGAGAAGGAGAAGGTGAAGTCTGGAGGGTGAAGCAGAAGAAACAGAAGAAGGAGAAGGAGAAGGTGAAGACTGGAGGGTGAATCAGAAGAAGTAGAAGAAGGAGAAGGAGAAGGTGAAGTCTGGAGGGTGAATCAGAAGAAGTAGAAGAAGGAGCAGGAGAAGTTGAAGTCTGGAGGGTGAATCAGAAGAAGCAGAAGAAGGAGAAGGAGAAGGTGAAGTCTGGAGGGTGAATCAGAAGAAGCAGAAGAAGGAGAAGGAGAAGATGAAGTCTGGAGGGTGAATCAGAAGAAGTAGAAGAAGGAGAAGGAGAAGGTGAAGTCTGGAGGGTGAATCAGAAGAAGTAGAAGAAGGAGAAGGAGAAGATGAAGTCTGGAGGGTGAATCAGAAGAAAGAGAAGAAGGAGAAGGAGAAGTTGAAGTCTGGAGGGTGAATCAGAAGAAGTAGAAGAAGGAGAAGGAGAAGGTGAAGTCTGGAGGGTGAATCAGAAGAAGCAGAAGAAGCAGAAGGAGAAGGTGAAGTCTGGAGGGTGAATCAGAAGAAGCAGAAGAAGGAGAAGGAAAAGGTGAAGTCTGGAGGGTGAATCAGAAGAAGCAGAAGAAGGAGAAGGAGAAGGTGAAGTCTGGAGGGTGAATCAGAAGAAGCAGAATAAGGAGAAGGAGAAGGTGAAGTCTGGAGGGTGAATCAGAAGAAGCAGAAGAAGGAGAAGGAGAAGGTGAAGTCTGGAGGGTGAATCAGAAGAAGTAGAAGAAGGAGAAGGAGAAGGTGAAGTCTGGAGGGTGAAGCAGAAGAAGTAGAAGAAGGAGAAGGAGAAGGTGAAGTCAGGAGGGTGAATCAGAAGAAGCAGAAGAAGGAGAAGGAGAAGGTGAAGTCTGGAGGGTGAATCAGAAGAATCAGAAGAAGGAGAAGGAGAAGATGAAGTCTGGAGGGTGAATCAGAAGAAGCAGAAGAAAGAGAAGGAGAAGGTGAAGTCTGGAGGGTGAAGCAGAAGAAACAGAAGAAGGAGAAGGAGTAGGTGAAGACTGGAGGGTGAATCAGAAGAAGTAGAAGAAGGAGAAGGAGAAGGTGAAGTCTGGAGGGTGAATCAGACGAAGTAGAAGAAGGAGAAGGAGAAGGTGAAGTCTGGAGGGTGAATCAGAAGAAGCAGAAGAAGGAGAAGGAGAAGGTGAAGTTAGGAGGGTGAATCAGAAGAAGCAGAAGAAGGAGAAGGAGCAGGTGAAGTCAGGGGGGTGAAGCAGAAGAAGTAGAAGAAGGAGAAGGAGAAGGTGAAGTCAGGACGGTGAAGCAGAAGAAGCAGAAGAAGGAGAAGGAGAAGGTGAAGTCTGGAGGGTGAAGCAGAAGAAGCAAAAGAAGGAGTAGGAGAGGGTGAAGTCTGGAGGGTGAATCAGAAGAAGTAGAAGAAGGAGAAGGAGAAGGTGAAGTCAGGAGAGTGAAGCAGAAGAAGCAGAAGAAGGAGAAGGAGAAGGTAAAGTCTGGAGGGCGAAGCAGAAGAAGCAGAAGAAGGAGAAGGAGAAGGTGAAGTCTGGAGGGTGAATCAGAAGAAGTAGAAGAAGGAGAAGGAGAAGATGAAGTCTGGAGGGTGAATCAGAAGAAGCAGAAGAAGGAGAAGGAGAAGATGAAGTCTGGAGGGTGAATCAGAAGAAGCAGAAGAAGGAGAAGGAGAAGGTGAAGTCTGGAGGGTGAATCAGAAGAAGCAGAAGAAGGAGAAGGAGAAGGTGAAGTCAGGAGGGTGGATCAGAAGAAGTAGAAGAAGGAGAAGGAGAAGGTGAAGTCTGGAGGGTGAATCAGAAGAAGCAGAAGAAGGAGATGGAGAAGGTGAAGTCTGGAGGGCGCAGCAGAAGAAGCAGAAGAAGGAGAAAGAGAAGGTGAAGTCTGGAGGGTGAAGCAGAAGAAGCAGAAGAAGGAGAAGGAGAGGGTGAAGTCTGGAGGGTGAATCAGAAGAAGTAGAAGAAGGAGAAGGAGAAGGTGAAGTCTGGAGGGTGAAGCAGAAGAAGTAGAAGAAGGAGAAGGAGAAGGTGAAGTCAGGAGGGTGAATCAGAAGAAGCAGAAGAAGGAGAAGGAGAAGGTGAAGTCTGGAGGGTGAATCAGAAGAATCAGAAGAAGGAGAAGGAGAAGATGAAGTCTGGAGGGTGAATCAGAAGAAGCAGAAGAAAGAGAAGGAGAAGGTGAAGTCTGGAGGGTGAAGCAGAAGAAACAGAAGAAGGAGAATGAGTAGGTGAAGACTGGAGGGTGAATCAGAAGAAGTAGAAGAAGGAGAAGGAGAAGGTGAAGTCTGGAGGGTGAATCAGACGAAGTAGAAGAAGGAGAAGGAGAAGGTGAAGTCTGGAGGGTGAATCAGAAGAAGCAGAAGAAGGAGAAGGAGAAGGTGAAGTTAGGAGGGTGAATCAGAAGAAGCAGAAGAAGGAGAAGGAGCAGGTGAAGTCAGGGGGGTGAAGCAGAAGAAGTAGAAGAAGGAGAAGGAGAAGGTGAAGTCAGGACGGTGAAGCGGAAGAAGCAGAAGAAGGAGAAGGAGAAGGTGAAGTCTGGAGGGTGAAGCAGAAGAAGCAGAAGAAGGAGAAGGAGAGGGTGAAGTCTGGAGGGTGAATCAGAAGAAGTAGAAGAAGGAGAAGGAGAAGGTGAAGTCAGGAGAGTGAAGCAGAAGAAGCAGAAGAAGGAGAAGGAGAAGGTGAAGTCTGGAGGGCGAAGCAGAAGAAGCAGAAGAAGGAGAAGGAGAAGGTGAAGTCTGGAGGGTGAAGCAGAAGAAGCAGAAGAAGGAGAAGGAGTAGGTGAAGTCTGGAGGGTGAATCAGAAGAAGTAGAAGAAGGAGAAGGATAAGGTGAGGTCAGGAGGGTGAAGCAGAAGAAGCAGAAGAAGGAGAAGGAGAAGGTGAAGTCTGGTGGGTGAAGCAGAAGAAGCAGAAGAAGGAGAAGGAGAAGGTGAAGTCTGGAGGGTGAAGCAGAAGAAGCAGAAGAAGGAGAAGGAGAAGGTGAAGTCAGGAGGGTGGATCAGAAGAAGTAGAAGAAGGAGAAGGAGAAGGTGAAGTCTGGAGGGTGAATCAGAAGAAGCAGAAGAAGGAGAAGGAGAAGGTGAAGTCTGGAGGGCGCAGCAGAAGAAGCAGAAGAAGGAGAAAGAGAAGGTGAAGTCTGGAGGGTGAAGCAGAAGAAGCAGAAGAAGGAGAAGGAGAGGGTGAAGTCTGGAGGGTGAATCAGAAGAAGTAGAAGAAGGAGAAGGAGAAGGTGAAGTCAGGAGAGTGAAGCAGAAGAAGCAGAAGAAGGAGAAGGAGAAGGTGAAGTCTGGAGGGCGAAGCAGAAGAAGCAGAAGAAGGAGAAGGAGAAGGTGAAGTCTGGAGGGTGAAGCAGAAGAAGGAGAAGGAGTAGGTGAAGTCTGGAGGGTGAATCAGAAGAAGTAGAAGAAGGAGAAGGAGAAGGTGAAGTCAGGAGGGTGAAGCAGAAGAAGCAGAAGAAGGAGAAGGAGAAGGTGAAGTCTGGAGGGTGAAGCAGAAGAAGCAGAAGAAGGAGAAGGAGAAGGTGAAGTCTGGAGGGTGAATCAGAAGAAGCAGAAGAAGGAGAAGGAGAAGGTGAAGTCTGGAGGGTGAATCAGAAGAAGCAGAAGAAGGAGAAGGAGAAGGAGAAGTCAGGAGGGTGAATCAGAAGAAGCAGAAGAAGGAGAAGGAGAAGGTGAATTTAGGAGGGTGAATCAGAAGAAGCAGAAGAAGGAGAAGGAGCAGGTGAAGTCAGGGGGGTGTAGCAGAAGAAGTAGAAGAAGGAGAAGGAGAAGGTGAAGTCAGGACGGTGAAGCAGAAGAAACAGAAGAAGGAGAAGGAGAAGGTGAAGACTGGAGGGTGAATCAGAAGAAGTAGAAGAAGGAGAAGGAGAAGGTGAAGTCTGGAGGGTGAATCAGAAGAAGTAGAAGAAGGAGCAGGAGAAGTTGAAGTCTGGAGGGTGAATCAGAAGAAGCAGAAGAAGGAGAAGGTGAAGTCTGGAGGGTGAATCAGAAGAAGCAGAAGAAGGAGAAGGAGAAGATGAAGTCTGGAGGGTGAATCAGAAGAAGTAGAAGAAGGAGAAGGAGAAGGTGAAGTCTGGAGGGTGAATCAGAAGAAGTAGAAGAAGGAGAAGGAGAAGATGAAGTCTGGAGGGTGAATCAGAAGAAAGAGAAGAAGGAGAAGGAGAAGTTGAAGTCTGGAGGGTGAATCAGAAGAAGTAGAAGAAGGAGAAGGAGAAGGTGTAGTCTGGAGGGTGAATCAGAAGAAGTAGACGAAGGAGAAGGAGAAGGTGAAGTCTGGAGGGTGAATCAGAAGAAGCAGAAGAAGGAGAAGGAGAAGGTGAAGTCTGGAGGGTGAATCAGAAGAAGTAGAAGAAGGAGAAGGAGAAGGTGAAGTCTGGAGGGTGAATCAGAAGAAGCAGAAGAAGGAGAAGGAGAAGGTGAAGTCTGGAGGGTGAATCAGAAGAAGCAGAAGAAGGAGAAGGAGAAGGTGAAGTCTGGAGGGTGAATCAGAAGAAGCAGAATAAGGAGAAGGAGAAGGTGAAGTCTGGAGGGTGAATCAGAAGAAGCAGAAGAAGGAGAAGGAGAAGGTGAAGTCTGGAGGGTGAATCAGAAGAAGTAGAAGAAGGAGAAGGAGAAGGTGAAGTCTGGAGGGTGAATCAGAAGAAGTAGAAGAAGGAGAAGGAGAAGGTGAAGTCTGGAGGGTGAATCAGAAGAAGTAGAAGAAGGAGAAGGAGAAGGTGAAGTCTGGAGGGTGAAGCAGAAGAAGTAGATGAAGGAGAAGGAGAAGGTGAAGTCAGGAGGGTGAATCAGAAGAAGTAGAAGAAGGAGAAGGAGAAGGTGAGGTCTGGAGGGTGAATCAGAAGAAGCAGAAGAAGGAGAAGGAGAAGGTGAAGTCTGGAGGGTGAATCAGAAAAATCAGAAGAAGGAGAAGTAGAAGGTGAAGTCTGGAGGGTGAATCAGAAGAAGCTGAAGAAAGAGAAGGAGAAGGTGAAGTCTGGAGGGTGAAGCAGAAGAAACAGAAGAAGGAGAAGGAGAAGGTGAAGACTGGAGGGTGAATCAGAAGAAGTAGAAGAAGGAGAAGGAGAAGGTGAAGTCTGGAGGGTGAATCAGAAGAAGTAGAAGAAGGAGAAGGAGAAGGTGAAGTCTGGAGGGTGAATCAGAAGAAGCAGAAGAAGGAGAAGGAGAAGGTGAAGTCTGGAGGGTGAATCAGAAGAAGGAGAAGAAGGAGAAGGAGAAGATGAAGTCTGGAGGGTGAATCAGAAGAAGTAGAAGAAGGAGAAGGAGAAGGTGAAGTCTGGAGGGTGAATCAGAAGAAGTAGAAGAAGGAGAAGGAGAAGGTGTAGTCTGGAGGGTGAATCAGAAGACGTAGACGAAGGAGAAGGAGAAGGTGAAGTCTGGAGAGTGAATCAGAAGAAGCAGAAGAAGGAGAAGGAGAAGGTGAAGTCTGGAGGGTGAATCAGAAGAAGTAGAAGAAGGAGAAGGAGAAGGTGAAGTCTGGAGGGTGAATCAGAAGAAGCAGAAGAAGGAGAAGGAGAAGGTGAAGTCTGGAGGGTGAATCAGAAGAAGCAGAAGAAGGAGAAGGAGAAGTTGAAGTCTGGAGGGTGAAACAGAAGAAGCAGAATAAGGAGAAGGAGAAGGTGAAGTCTGGAGGGTGAATCAGAAGAAGCAGAAGAAGGAGAAGGAGAAGGTGAAGTCTGGAGGGTGAATCAGACGAAGTAGAAGAAGGAGAAGGAGAAGGTGAAGTCTGGAGGGTGAATCAGAAGAAGCAGAAGAAGGAGAAGGAGAAGGTGAAGTTAGGAGGGTGAATCAGAAGAAGCAGAAGAAGGAGAAGGAGCAGGTGAAGTCAGGGGGGTGAAGCAGAAGAAGTAGAAGAAGGAGAAGGAGAAGGTGAAGTCTGGAGAGTGAAGCAGAAGAAGCAAAAGAAGGAGTAGGAGAGGGTGAAGTCTGGAGGGTGAATCAGAAGAAGTAGAAGAAGGAGAAGGAGAAGGTGAAGTCAGGAGAGTGAAGCAGAAGAAGCAGAAGAAGGAGAAGGAGAAGGTAAAGTCTGGAGGGCGAAGCAGAAGAAGCAGAAGAAGGAGAAGGAGAAGGTGAAGTCTGGAGGGTGAATCAGAAGAAGTAGAAGAAGGAGAAGGAGAAGATGAAGTCTGGAGGGTGAATCAGAAGAAGCAGAAGAAGGAGAAGGAGAAGATGAAGTCTGGAGGGTGAATCAGAAGAAGCAGAAGAAGGAGAAGGAGAAGGTGAAGTCTGGAGGGTGAATCAGAAGAAGCAGAAGAAGGAGAAGGAGAAGGTGAAGTCAGGAGGGTGGATCAGAAGAAGTAGAAGAAGGAGAAGGAGAAGGTGAAGTCTGGAGGGTGAATCAGAAGAAGCAGAAGAAGGAGATGGAGAAGGTGAAGTCTGGAGGGCGCAGCAGAAGAAGCAGAAGAAGGAGAAAGAGAAGGTGAAGTCTGGAGGGTGAAGCAGAAGAAGCAGAAGAAGGAGAAGGAGAGGGTGAAGTCTGGAGGGTGAATCAGAAGAAGTAGAAGAAGGAGAAGGAGAAGGTGAAGTCTGGAGGGTGAAGCAGAAGAAGTAGAAGAAGGAGAAGGAGAAGGTGAAGTCAGGAGGGTGAATCAGAAGAAGCAGAAAAAGGAGAAGGAGAAGGTGAAGTCTGGAGGGTGAATCAGAAGAATCAGAAGAAGGAGAAGGAGAAGATGAAGTCTGGAGGGTGAATCAGAAGAAGCAGAAGAAAGAGAAGGAGAAGGTGAAGTCTGGAGGGTGAAGCAGAAGAAACAGAAGAAGGAGAATGAGTAGGTGAAGACTGGAGGGTGAATCAGAAGAAGTAGAAGAAGGAGAAGGAGAAGGTGAAGTCTGGAGGGTGAATCAGACGAAGTAGAAGAAGGAGAAGGAGAAGGTGAAGTCTGGAGGGTGAATCAGAAGAAGCAGAAGAAGGAGAAGGAGAAGGTGAAGTTAGGAGGGTGAATCAGAAGAAGCAGAAGAAGGAGAAGGAGCAGGTGAAGTCAGGGGGGTGAAGCAGAAGAAGTAGAAGAAGGAGAAGGAGAAGGTGAAGTCAGGACGGTGAAGCGGAAGAAGCAGAAGAAGGAGAAGGAGAAGGTGAAGTCTGGAGGGTGAAGCAGAAGAAGCAGAAGAAGGAGAAGGAGAGGGTGAAGTCTGGAGGGTGAATCAGAAGAAGTAGAAGAAGGAGAAGGAGAAGGTGAAGTCAGGAGAGTGAAGCAGAAGAAGCAGAAGAAGGAGAAGGAGAAGGTGAAGTCTGGAGGGCGAAGCAGAAGAAGCAGAAGAAGGAGAAGGAGAAGGTGAAGTCTGGAGGGTGAAGCAGAAGAAGCAGAAGAAGGAGAAGGAGTAGGTGAAGTCTGGAGGGTGAATCAGAAGAAGTAGAAGAAGGAGAAGGATAAGGTGAGGTCAGGAGGGTGAAGCAGAAGAAGCAGAAGAAGGAGAAGGAGAAGGTGAAGTCTGGTGGGTGAAGCAGAAGAAGCAGAAGAAGGAGAAGGAGAAGGTGAAGTCTGGAGGGTGAAGCAGAAGAAGCAGAAGAAGGAGAAGGAGAAGGTGAAGTCAGGAGGGTGGATCAGAAGAAGTAGAAGAAGGAGAAGGAGAAGGTGAAGTCTGGAGGGTGAATCAGAAGAAGCAGAAGAAGGAGAAGGAGAAGGTGAAGTCTGGAGGGCGCAGCAGAAGAAGCAGAAGAAGGAGAAAGAGAAGGTGAAGTCTGGAGGGTGAAGCAGAAGAAGCAGAAGAAGGAGAAGGAGAGGGTGAAGTCTGGAGGGTGAATCAGAAGAAGTAGAAGAAGGAGAAGGAGAAGGTGAAGTCAGGAGAGTGAAGCAGAAGAAGCAGAAGAAGGAGAAGGAGAAGGTGAAGTCTGGAGGGCGAAGCAGAAGAAGCAGAAGAAGGAGAAGGAGAAGGTGAAGTCTGGAGGGTGAAGCAGAAGAAGGAGAAGGAGTAGGTGAAGTCTGGAGGGTGAATCAGAAGAAGTAGAAGAAGGAGAAGGAGAAGGTGAAGTCAGGAGGGTGAAGCAGAAGAAGCAGAAGAAGGAGAAGGAGAAGGTGAAGTCTGGAGGGTGAAGCAGAAGAAGCAGAAGAAGGAGAAGGAGAAGGTGACGTCTGGAGGGTGAATCAGAAGAAGCAGAAGAAGGAGAAGGAGAAGGTGAAGTCTGGAGGGTGAATCAGAAGAAGCAGAAGAAGGAGAAGGAGAAGGAGAAGTCAGGAGGGTGAATCAGAAGAAGCAGAAGAAGGAGAAGGAGAAGGTGAATTTAGGAGGGTGAATCAGAAGAAGCAGAAGAAGGAGAAGGAGCAGGTGAAGTCAGGGGGGTGTAGCAGAAGAAGTAGAAGAAGGAGAAGGAGAAGGTGAAGTCAGGACGGTGAAGCAGAAGAAGCAGAAGAAGGAGAAGGAGAAGGTGAAGCCTGGAGGGCGCAGCAGAAGAAGCAGAAGAAGGAGAAGGAGAAGGTGAAGTCTGGAGTGTGAAGCAGAAGAAGCAGAAGAAGGAGAAGGAGAAGGTGAAGTCTGGAGGGTGAAGCAGAAGAAACAGAAGAAGGAGAAGGAGAAGGTGAAGACTGGAGGGTGAATCAGAAGAAGTAGAAGAAGGAGAAGGAGAAGGTGAAGTCTGGAGGGTGAATCAGAAGAAGTAGAAGAAGGAGCAGGAGAAGTTGAAGTCTGGAGGGTGAATCAGAAGAAGCAGAAGAAGGAGAAGGAGAAGGTGAAGTCTGGAGGGTGAATCAGAAGAAGCAGAAGAAGGAGAAGGAGAAGATGAAGTCTGGAGGGTGAATCAGAAGAAGTAGAAGAAGGAGAAGGAGAAGGTGAAGTCTGGAGGGTGAATCAGAAGAAGTAGAAGAAGGAGAAGGAGAAGATGAAGTCTGGAGGGTGAATCAGAAGAAAGAGAAGAAGGAGAAGGAGAAGTTGAAGTCTGGAGGGTGAATCAGAAGAAGTAGAAGAAGGAGAAGGAGAAGGTGTAGTCTGGAGGGTGAATCAGAAGAAGTAGACGAAGGAGAAGGAGAAGGTGAAGTCTGGAGGGTGAATCAGAAGAAGCAGAAGAAGGAGAAGGAGAAGGTGAAGTCTGGAGGGTGAATCAGAAGAAGTAGAAGAAGGAGAAGGAGAAGGTGAAGTCTGGAGGGTGAATCAGAAGAAGCAGAAGAAGGAGAAGGAGAAGGTGAAGTCTGGAGGGTGAATCAGAAGAAGCAGAAGAAGGAGAAGGAGAAGGTGAAGTCTGGAGGGTGAATCAGAAGAAGCAGAATAAGGAGAAGGAGAAGGTGAAGTCTGGAGGGTGAATCAGAAGAAGCAGAAGAAGGAGAAGGAGAAGGTGAAGTCTGGAGGGTGAATCAGAAGAAGTAGAAGAAGGAGAAGGAGAAGGTGAAGTCTGGAGGGTGAATCAGAAGAAGTAGAAGAAGGAGAAGGAGAAGGTGAAGTCTGGAGGGTGAATCAGAAGAAGTAGAAGAAGGAGAAGGAGAAGGTGAAGTCTGGAGGGTGAAGCAGAAGAAGTAGATGAAGGAGAAGGAGAAGGTGAAGTCAGGAGGGTGAATCAGAAGAAGTAGAAGAAGGAGAAGGAGAAGGTGAGGTCTGGAGGGTGAATCAGAAGAAGCAGAAGAAGGAGAAGGAGAAGGTGAAGTCTGGAGGGTGAATCAGAAAAATCAGAAGAAGGAGAAGTAGAAGGTGAAGTCTGGAGGGTGAATCAGAAGAAGCTGAAGAAAGAGAAGGAGAAGGTGAAGTCTGGAGGGTGAAGCAGAAGAAACAGAAGAAGGAGAAGGAGAAGGTGAAGACTGGAGGGTGAATCAGAAGAAGTAGAAGAAGGAGAAGGAGAAGGTGAAGTCTGGAGGGTGAATCAGAAGAAGTAGAAGAAGGAGAAGGAGAAGGTGAAGTCTGGAGGGTGAATCAGAAGAAGCAGAAGAAGGAGAAGGAGAAGGTGAAGTCTGGAGGGTGAATCAGAAGAAGGAGAAGAAGGAGAAGGAGAAGATGAAGTCTGGAGGGTGAATCAGAAGAAGTAGAAGAAGGAGAAGGAGAAGGTGAAGTCTGGAGGGTGAATCAGAAGAAGTAGAAGAAGGAGAAGGAGAAGGTGTAGTCTGGAGGGTGAATCAGAAGACGTAGACGAAGGAGAAGGAGAAGGTGAAGTCTGGAGAGTGAATCAGAAGAAGCAGAAGAAGGAGAAGGAGAAGGTGAAGTCTGGAGGGTGAATCAGAAGAAGTAGAAGAAGGAGAAGGAGAAGGTGAAGTCTGGAGGGTGAATCAGAAGAAGCAGAAGAAGGAGAAGGAGAAGGTGAAGTCTGGAGGGTGAATCAGAAGAAGCAGAAGAAGGAGAAGGAGAAGTTGAAGTCTGGAGGGTGAAACAGAAGAAGCAGAATAAGGAGAAGGAGAAGGTGAAGTCTGGAGGGTGAATCAGAAGAAGCAGAAGAAGGAGAAGGAGAAGGTGAAGTCTGGAGGGTGAATCAGAAGAAGTAGAAGAAGGAGAAGGAGAAGGTGAAGTCTGGAGGGTGAAGCAGAAGAAGTAGAAGAAGGAGAAGGAGAAGGTGAAGTCAGGAGGGTGAATCAGAAGAAGTAGAAGAAGGAGAAGGAGAAGGTGAAGTCAGGAGGGTGAATCAGAAGAAGCAGAAGAAGGAGAAGGAGAAGGTGAAGTCTGGAGGGTGAATCAGAAGAATCAGAAGAAGGAGAAGGAGAAGGTGAAGTCTGGAGGGTGAATCAGAAGAAGCAGAAGAAGGAGAAGGAGAAGGTGAAGTCTGGAGGGTGAATCAGAAGAAGCAGAAGAAGGAGAAGGAGAAGGTGAAGTCTGGAGGGTGAATCAGAAGAAGCAGAAGAAGGAGAAGGAGAAGATGAAGTCTGGAGGGTGAATCAGAAGAAGTAGAAGAAGGAGAAGGAGAAGATGAAGTCTGGAGGGTGAATCAGAAGAAGGAGAAGGAGAAGGTGAAGTCTGGAGGGTGAATCAGAAGAAGTAGAAGAAGGAGAAGGAGAAGGTGTAGTCTGGAGGGTGAATCAGAAGAAGTAGACGAAGGAGAAGGAGAAGGTGAAGTCTGGAGGGTGGATCAGAAGAAGCAGAAGAAGGAGAAGGAGAAGGTGAAGTCTGGAGGGTGAATCAGAAGAAGTAGAAGAAGGAGAAGGAGAAGGTGAAGTCTGGAGGGTGAATCAGAAGAAGCAGAAGAAGGAGAAGGAGAAGGTGAAGTCTGGAGGGTGAATCAGAAGAAGCAGAAGAAGGAGAAGGAGAAGGTGAAGTCTGGAGGGTGAATCAGAAGAAGCAGAATAAGGAGAAGGAGAAGGTGAAGTCTGGAGGGTGAATCAGAAGAAGCAGAAGAAGGAGAAGGAGAAGGTGAAGTCTGGAGGGTGAATCAGAAGAAGTAGAAGAAGGAGAAGGAGAAGGTGAAGTCTGGAGGGTGAATCAGAAGAAGTAGAAGAAGGAGAAGGAGAAGATGAAGTCTGGAGGGTGAATCAGAAGAAGCAGAAGAAGGAGAAGGAGAAGGTGAAGTCTGGAGGGTGAATCAGAAGAAGCAGAAGAAGGAGAAGGAGAAGGTGAAGTCAGGAGGGTGGATCAGAAGAAGTAGAAGAAGGAGAAGGAGAAGGTGAAGTCTGGAGGGTGAATCAGAAGAAGCAGAAGAAGGAGATGGAGAAGGTGAAGTCTGGAGGGCGCAGCAGAAGAAGCAGAAGAAGGAGAAAGAGAAGGTGAAGTCTGGAGGTTGAAGCAGAAGAAGCAGAAGAAGGAGAAGGAGAGGGTGAAGTCTGGAGGGTGAATCAGAAGAAGTAGAAGAAGGAGAAGGAGAAGGTGAAGTCTGGAGGGTGAATCAGAAGAAGTAGAAGAAGGAGAAGGAGAAGGTGAAGTCAGGAGGGTGAATCAGAAGAAGCAGAAGAAGGAGAAGGAGAAGGTGAAGTCTGGAGGGTGAATCAGAAGAATCAGAAGAAGGAGAAGGAGAAGATGAAGTCTGGAGGGTGAATCAGAAGAAGCAGAAGAAAGAGAAGGAGAAGGTGAAGTCTGGAGGGTGAAGCAGAAGAAACAGAAGAAGGAGAATGAGTAGGTGAAGACTGGAGGGTGAATCAGAAGAAGTAGAAGAAGGAGAAGGAGAAGGTGAAGTCTGGAGGGTGAATCAGACGAAGTAGAAGAAGGAGAAGGAGAAGGTGAAGTCTGGAGGGTGAATCAGAAGAAGCAGAAGAAGGAGAAGGAGAAGGTGAAGTTAGGAGGGTGAATCAGAAGAAGTAGACGAAGGAGAAGGAGAAGGTGAAGTCTGGAGGGTGGATCAGAAGAAGCAGAAGAAGGAGAAGGAGAAGGTGAAGTCTGGAGGGTGAATCAGAAGAAGTAGAAGAAGGAGAAGGAGAAGGTGAAGTCTGGAGGGTGAATCAGAAGAAGCAGAAGAAGGAGAAGGAGAAGGTGAAGTCTGGAGGGTGAATCAGAAGAAGCAGAAGAAGGAGAAGGAGAAGGTGAAGTCTGGAGGGTGAATCAGAAGAAGCAGAATAAGGAGAAGGAGAAGGTGAAGTCTGGAGGGTGAATCAGAAGAAGCAGAAGAAGGAGAAGGAGAAGGTGAAGTCTGGAGGGTGAATCAGAAGAAGTAGAAGAAGGAGAAGGAGAAGGTGAAGTCTGGAGGGTGAATCAGAAGAAGTAGAAGAAGGAGAAGGAGAAGATGAAGTCTGGAGGGTGAATCAGAAGAAGCAGAAGAAGGAGAAGGAGAAGGTGAAGTCTGGAGGGTGAATCAGAAGAAGCAGAAGAAGGAGAAGGAGAAGGTGAAGTCAGGAGGGTGGATCAGAAGAAGTAGAAGAAGGAGAAGGAGAAGGTGAAGTCTGGAGGGTGAATCAGAAGAAGCAGAAGAAGGAGATGGAGAAGGTGAAGTCTGGAGGGCGCAGCAGAAGAAGCAGAAGAAGGAGAAAGAGAAGGTGAAGTCTGGAGGGTGAAGCAGAAGAAGCAGAAGAAGGAGAAGGAGAGGGTGAAGTCTGGAGGGTGAATCAGAAGAAGTAGAAGAAGGAGAAGGAGAAGGTGAAGTCTGGAGGGTGAAGCAGAAGAAGTAGAAGAAGGAGAAGGAGAAGGTGAAGTCAGGAGGGTGAATCAGAAGAAGCAGAAGAAGGAGAAGGAGAAGGTGAAGTCTGGAGGGTGAATCAGAAGAATCAGAAGAAGGAGAAGGAGAAGATGAAGTCTGGAGGGTGAATCAGAAGAAGCAGAAGAAAGAGAAGGAGAAGGTGAAGTCTGGAGGGTGAATCAGAAGAAGTAGAAGAAGGAGAAGGAGAAGGTGAAGTCTGGAGGGTGAATCAGAAGAAGTAGAAGAAGGAGAAGGAGAAGGTGAAGTCTGGAGGGTGAATCAGAAGAAGTAGAAGAAGGAGAAGGAGAAGATGAAGTCTGGAGGGTGAATCAGAAGAAGCAGAAGAAGGAGAAGGAGAAGGTGAAGTCTGGAGGGTGAATCAGAAGAAGCAGAAGAAGGAGAAGGAGAAGGTGAAGTCAGGAGGGTGGATCAGAAGAAGTAGAAGAAGGAGAAGGAGAAGGTGAAGTCTGGAGGGTGAATCAGAAGAAGCAGAAGAAGGAGATGGAGAAGGTGAAGTCTGGAGGGCGCAGCAGAAGAAGCAGAAGAAGGAGAAAGAGAAGGTGAAGTCTGGAGGGTGAAGCAGAAGAAGCAGAAGAAGGAGAAGGAGAGGGTGAAGTCTGGAGGGTGAATCAGAAGAAGTAGAAGAAGGAGAAGGAGAAGGTGAAGTCTGGAGGGTGAAGCAGAAGAAGTAGAAGAAGGAGAAGGAGAAGGTGAAGTCAGGAGGGTGAATCAGAAGAAGCAGAAGAAGGAGAAGGAGAAGGTGAAGTCTGGAGGGTGAATCAGAAGAATCAGAAGAAGGAGAAGGAGAAGATGAAGTCTGGAGGGTGAATCAGAAGAAGCAGAAGAAAGAGAAGGAGAAGGTGAAGTCTGGAGGGTGAAGCAGAAGAAACAGAAGAAGGAGAATGAGTAGGTGAAGACTGGTGGGTGAATCAGAAGAAGTAGAAGAAGGAGAAGGAGAAGGTGAAGTCTGGAGGGTGAATCAGACGAAGTAGAAGAAGGAGAAGGAGAAGGTGAAGTCTGGAGGGTGAATCAGAAGAAGCAGAAGAAGGAGAAGGAGAAGGTGAAGTTAGGAGGGTGAATCAGAAGAAGCAGAAGAAGGAGAAGGAGCAGGTGAAGTCAGGGGGGTGAAGCAGAAGAAGTAGAAGAAGGAGAAGGAGAAGGTGAAGTCAGGACGGTGAAGCGGAAGAAGCAGAAGAAGGAGAAGGAGAAGGTGAAGTCTGGAGGGTGAAGCAGAAGAAGCAGAAGAAGGAGAAGGAGAGGGTGAAGTCTGGAGGGTGAATCAGAAGAAGTAGAAGAAGGAGAAGGAGAAGGTGAAGTCAGGAGAGTGAAGCAGAAGAAGCAGAAGAAGGAGAAGGAGAAGGTGAAGTCTGGAGGGCGAAGCAGAAGAAGCAGAAGAAGGAGAAGGAGAAGGTGAAGTCTGGAGGGTGAAGCAGAAGAAGCAGAAGAAGGAGAAGGAGTAGGTGAAGTCTGGAGGGTGAATCAGAAGAAGTAGAAGAAGGAGAAGGATAAGGTGAGGTCAGGAGGGTGAAGCAGAAGAAGCAGAAGAAGGAGAAGGAGAAGGTGAAGTCTGGTGGGTGAAGCAGAAGAAGCAGAAGAAGGAGAAGGAGAAGGTGAAGTCTGGAGGGTGAAGCAGAAGAAGCAGAAGAAGGAGAAGGAGAAGGTGAAGTCAGGAGGGTGGATCAGAAGAAGTAGAAGAAGGAGAAGGAGAAGGTGAAGTCTGGAGGGTGAATCAGAAGAAGCAGAAGAAGGAGAAGGAGAAGGTGAAGTCTGGAGGGCGCAGCAGAAGAAGCAGAAGAAGGAGAAAGAGAAGGTGAAGTCTGGAGGGTGAAGCAGAAGAAGCAGAAGAAGGAGAAGGAGAGGGTGAAGTCTGGAGGGTGAATCAGAAGAAGTAGAAGAAGGAGAAGGAGAAGGTGAAGTCAGGAGAGTGAAGCAGAAGAAGCAGAAGAAGGAGAAGGAGAAGGTGAAGTCTGGAGGGCGAAGCAGAAGAAGCAGAAGAAGGAGAAGGAGAAGGTGAAGTCTGGAGGGTGAAGCAGAAGAAGCAGAAGAAGGAGAAGGAGTAGGTGAAGTCTGGAGGGTGAATCAGAAGAAGTAGAAGAAGGAGAAGGAGAAGGTGAAGTCAGGAGGGTGAAGCAGAAGAAGCAGAAGAAGGAGAAGGAGAAGGTGAAGTCTGGAGGGTGAAGCAGAAGAAGCAGAAGAAGGAGAAGGAGAAGGCGAAGTCTGGAGGGTGAATCAGAAGAAGCAGAAGAAGGAGAAGGAGAAGGTGAAGTCTGGAGGGTGAATCAGAAGAAGCAGAAGAAGGAGAAGGAGAAGGAGAAGTCAGGAGGGTGAATCAGAAGAAGCAGAAGAAGGAGAAGGAGAAGGTGAATTTAGGAGGGTGAATCAGAAGAAGCAGAAGAAGGAGAAGGAGCAGGTGAAGTCAGGGGGGTGTAGCAGAAGAAGTAGAAGAAGGAGAAGGAGAAGGTGAAGTCAGGACGGTGAAGCAGAAGAAGCAGAAGAAGGAGAAGGAGAAGGTGAAGCCTGGAGGGCGCAGCAGAAGAAGCAGAAGAAGGAGAAGGAGAAGGTGAAGTCTGGAGTGTGAAGCAGAAGAAGCAGAAGAAGGAGAAGGAGAAGGTGAAGTCTGGAGGGTGAAGCAGAAGAAACAGAAGAAGGAGAAGGAGAAGGTGAAGACTGGAGGGTGAATCAGAAGAAGTAGAAGAAGGAGAAGGAGAAGGTGAAGTCTGGAGGGTGAATCAGAAGAAGTAGAAGAAGGAGCAGGAGAAGTTGAAGTCTGGAGGGTGAATCAGAAGAAGCAGAAGAAGGAGATGGAGAAGGTGAAGTCTGGAGGGCGCAGCAGAAGAAGCAGAAGAAGGAGAAAGAGAAGGTGAAGTCTGGAGGGTGAAGCAGAAGAAGCAGAAGAAGGAGAAGGAGAGGGTGAAGTCTGGAGGGTGAATCAGAAGAAGTAGAAGAAGGAGAAGGAGAAGGTGAAGTCTGGAGGGTGAAGCAGAAGAAGTAGAAGAAGGAGAAGGAGAAGGTGAAGTCAGGAGGGTGAATCAGAAGAAGCAGAAGAAGGAGAAGGAGAAGGTGAAGTCTGGAGGGTGAATCAGAAGAATCAGAAGAAGGAGAAGGAGAAGATGAAGTCTGGAGGGTGAATCAGAAGAAGCAGAAGAAAGAGAAGGAGAAGGTGAAGTCTGGAGGGTGAATCAGAAGAAGTAGAAGAAGGAGAAGGAGAAGGTGAAGTCTGGAGGGTGAATCAGAAGAAGTAGAAGAAGGAGAAGGAGAAGGTGAAGTCTGGAGGGTGAATCAGAAGAAGTAGAAGAAGGAGAAGGAGAAGATGAAGTCTGGAGGGTGAATCAGAAGAAGCAGAAGAAGGAGAAGGAGAAGGTGAAGTCTGGAGGGTGAATCAGAAGAAGCAGAAGAAGGAGAAGGAGAAGGTGAAGTCAGGAGGGTGGATCAGAAGAAGTAGAAGAAGGAGAAGGAGAAGGTGAAGTCTGGAGGGTGAATCAGAAGAAGCAGAAGAAGGAGATGGAGAAGGTGAAGTCTGGAGGGCGCAGCAGAAGAAGCAGAAGAAGGAGAAAGAGAAGGTGAAGTCTGGAGGGTGAAGCAGAAGAAGCAGAAGAAGGAGAAGGAGAGGGTGAAGTCTGGAGGGTGAATCAGAAGAAGTAGAAGAAGGAGAAGGAGAAGGTGAAGTCTGGAGGGTGAAGCAGAAGAAGTAGAAGAAGGAGAAGGAGAAGGTGAAGTCAGGAGGGTGAATCAGAAGAAGCAGAAGAAGGAGAAGGAGAAGGTGAAGTCTGGAGGGTGAATCAGAAGAATCAGAAGAAGGAGAAGGAGAAGATGAAGTCTGGAGGGTGAATCAGAAGAAGCAGAAGAAAGAGAAGGAGAAGGTGAAGTCTGGAGGGTGAAGCAGAAGAAACAGAAGAAGGAGAATGAGTAGGTGAAGACTGGTGGGTGAATCAGAAGAAGTAGAAGAAGGAGAAGGAGAAGGTGAAGTCTGGAGGGTGAATCAGACGAAGTAGAAGAAGGAGAAGGAGAAGGTGAAGTCTGGAGGGTGAATCAGAAGAAGCAGAAGAAGGAGAAGGAGAAGGTGAAGTTAGGAGGGTGAATCAGAAGAAGCAGAAGAAGGAGAAGGAGCAGGTGAAGTCAGGGGGGTGAAGCAGAAGAAGTAGAAGAAGGAGAAGGAGAAGGTGAAGTCAGGACGGTGAAGCGGAAGAAGCAGAAGAAGGAGAAGGAGAAGGTGAAGTCTGGAGGGTGAAGCAGAAGAAGCAGAAGAAGGAGAAGGAGAGGGTGAAGTCTGGAGGGTGAATCAGAAGAAGTAGAAGAAGGAGAAGGAGAAGGTGAAGTCAGGAGAGTGAAGCAGAAGAAGCAGAAGAAGGAGAAGGAGAAGGTGAAGTCTGGAGGGCGAAGCAGAAGAAGCAGAAGAAGGAGAAGGAGAAGGTGAAGTCTGGAGGGTGAAGCAGAAGAAGCAGAAGAAGGAGAAGGAGTAGGTGAAGTCTGGAGGGTGAATCAGAAGAAGTAGAAGAAGGAGAAGAATAAGGTGAGGTCAGGAGGGTGAAGCAGAAGAAGCAGAAGAAGGAGAAGGAGAAGGTGAAGTCTGGTGGGTGAAGCAGAAGAAGCAGAAGAAGGAGAAGGAGAAGGTGAAGTCTGGAGGGTGAAGCAGAAGAAGCAGAAGAAGGAGAAGGAGAAGGTGAAGTCAGGAGGGTGGATCAGAAGAAGTAGAAGAAGGAGAAGGAGAAGGTGAAGTCTGGAGGGTGAATCAGAAGAAGCAGAAGAAGGAGAAGGAGAAGGTGAAGTCTGGAGGGCGCAGCAGAAGAAGCAGAAGAAGGAGAAAGAGAAGGTGAAGTCTGGAGGGTGAAGCAGAAGAAGCAGAAGAAGGAGAAGGAGAGGGTGAAGTCTGGAGGGTGAATCAGAAGAAGTAGAAGAAGGAGAAGGAGAAGGTGAAGTCAGGAGAGTGAAGCAGAAGAAGCAGAAGAAGGAGAAGGAGAAGGTGAAGTCTGGAGGGCGAAGCAGAAGAAGCAGAAGAAGGAGAAGGAGAAGGTGAAGTCTGGAGGGTGAAGCAGAAGAAGCAGAAGAAGGAGAAGGAGTAGGTGAAGTCTGGAGGGTGAATCAGAAGAAGTAGAAGAAGGAGAAGGAGAAGGTGAAGTCAGGAGGGTGAAGCAGAAGAAGCAGAAGAAGGAGAAGGAGAAGGTGAAGTCTGGAGGGTGAAGCAGAAGAAGCAGAAGAAGGAGAAGGAGAAGGCGAAGTCTGGAGGGTGAATCAGAAGAAGCAGAAGAAGGAGAAGGAGAAGGTGAAGTCTGGAGGGTGAATCAGAAGAAGCAGAAGAAGGAGAAGGAGAAGGAGAAGTCAGGAGGGTGAATCAGAAGAAGCAGAAGAAGGAGAAGGAGAAGGTGAATTTAGGAGGGTGAATCAGAAGAAGCAGAAGAAGGAGAAGGAGCAGGTGAAGTCAGGGGGGTGTAGCAGAAGAAGTAGAAGAAGGAGAAGGAGAAGGTGAAGTCAGGACGGTGAAGCAGAAGAAGCAGAAGAAGGAGAAGGAGAAGGTGAAGCCTGGAGGGCGCAGCAGAAGAAGCAGAAGAAGGAGAAGGAGAAGGTGAAGTCTGGAGTGTGAAGCAGAAGAAGCAGAAGAAGGAGAAGGAGAAGGTGAAGTCTGGAGGGTGAAGCAGAAGAAACAGAAGAAGGAGAAGGAGAAGGTGAAGACTGGAGGGTGAATCAGAAGAAGTAGAAGAAGGAGAAGGAGAAGGTGAAGTCTGGAGGGTGAATCAGAAGAAGTAGAAGAAGGAGCAGGAGAAGTTGAAGTCTGGAGGGTGAATCAGAAGAAGCAGAAGAAGGAGAAGGAGAAGGTGAAGTCTGGAGGGTGAATCAGAAGAAGCAGAAGAAGGAGAAGGAGAAGATGAAGTGTGGAGGGTGAATCAGAAGAAGTAGAAGAAGGAGAAGGAGAAGGTGAAGTCTGGAGGGTGAATCAGAAGAAGTAGAAGAAGGAGAAGGAGAAGATGAAGTCTGGAGGGTGAATCAGAAGAAAGAGAAGAAGGAGAAGGAGAAGTTGAAGTCTGGAGGGTGAATCAGAAGAAGTAGAAGAAGGAGAAGGAGAAGGTGTAGTCTGGAGGGTGAATCAGAAGAAGTAGACGAAGGAGAAGGAGAAGGTGAAGTCTGGAGGGTGAATCAGAAGAAGCAGAAGAAGGAGAAGGAGAAGGTGAAGTCTGGAGGGTGAATCAGAAGAAGTAGAAGAAGGAGAAGGAGAAGGTGAAGTCTGGAGGGTGAATCAGAAGAAGAAGAAGAAGGAGAAGGAGAAGGTGAAGTCTGGAGGGTGAATCAGAAGAAGCAGAAGAAGGAGAAGGAGAAGGTGAAGTCTGGAGGGTGAATCAGAAGAAGCAGAATAAGGAGAAGGAGAAGGTGAAGTCTGGAGGGTGAATCAGAAGAAGCAGAAGAAGGAGAAGGAGAAGGTGAAGTCTGGAGGGTGAATCAGAAGAAGTAGAAGAAGGAGAAGGAGAAGGTGAAGTCTGGAGGGTGAATCAGAAGAAGTAGAAGAAGGAGAAGGAGAAGGTGAAGTCTGGAGGGTGAATCAGAAGAAGTAGAAGAAGGAGAAGGAGAAGGTGAAGTCTGGAGGGTGAAGCAGAAGAAGTAGATGAAGGAGAAGGAGAAGGTGAAGTCAGGAGGGTGAATCAGAAGAAGTAGAAGAAGGAGAAGGAGAAGGTGAGGTCTGGAGGGTGAATCAGAAGAAGCAGAAGAAGGAGAAGGAGAAGGTGAAGTCTGGAGGGTGAATCAGAAAAATCAGAAGAAGGAGAAGTAGAAGGTGAAGTCTGGAGGGTGAATCAGAAGAAGCAGAAGAAAGAGAAGGAGAAGGTGAAGTCTGGAGGGTGAAGCAGAAGAAACAGAAGAAGGAGAAGGAGAAGGTGAAGACTGGAGGGTGAATCAGAAGAAGTAGAAGAAGGAGAAGGAGAAGGTGAAGTCTGGAGGGTGAATCAGAAGAAGTAGAAGAAGGAGAAGGAGAAGGTGAAGTCTGGAGGGTGAATCAGAAGAAGCAGAAGAAGGAGAAGGAGAAGGTGAAGTCTGGAGGGTGAATCAGAAGAAGGAGAAGAAGGAGAAGGAGAAGATGAAGTCTGGAGGGTGAATCAGAAGAAGTAGAAGAAGGAGAAGGAGAAGGTGAAGTCTGGAGGGTGAATCAGAAGAAGTAGAAGAAGGAGAAGGAGAAGGTGTAGTCTGGAGGGTGAATCAGAAGACGTAGACGAAGGAGAAGGAGAAGGTGAAGTCTGGAGAGTGAATCAGAAGAAGCAGAAGAAGGAGAAGGAGAAGGTGAAGTCTGGAGGGTGAATCAGAAGAAGTAGAAGAAGGAGAAGGAGAAGGTGAAGTCTGGAGGGTGAATCAGAAGAAGCAGAAGAAGGAGAAGGAGAAGGTGAAGTCTGGAGGGTGAATCAGAAGAAGCAGAAGAAGGAGAAGGAGAAGTTGAAGTCTGGAGGGTGAAACAGAAGAAGCAGAATAAGGAGAAGGAGAAGGTGAAGTCTGGAGGGTGAATCAGAAGAAGCAGAAGAAGGAGAAGGAGAAGGTGAAGTCTGGAGGGTGAATCAGAAGAAGTAGAAGAAGGAGAAGGAGAAGGTGAAGTCTGGAGGGTGAAGCAGAAGAAGTAGAAGAAGGAGAAGGAGAAGGTGAAGTCAGGAGGGTGAATCAGAAGAAGTAGAAGAAGGAGAAGGAGAAGGTGAAGTCAGGAGGGTGAATCAGAAGAAGCAGAAGAAGGAGAAGGAGAAGGTGAAGTCTGGAGGGTGAATCAGAAGAATCAGAAGAAGGAGAAGGAGAAGGTGAAGTCTGGAGGGTGAATCAGAAAAAGCAGAAGAAGGAGAAGGAGAAGGTGAAGTCTGGAGGGTGAATCAGAAGAAGCAGAAGAAGGAGAAGGAGAAGGTGAAGTCTGGCGGGTGAATCAGAAGAAGCAGAAGAAGGAGAAGGAGAAGATGAAGTCTGGAGGGTGAATCAGAAGAAGTAGAAGAAGGAGAAGGAGAAGATGAAGTCTGGAGGGTGAATCAGAAGAAGGAGAAGGAGAAGGTGAAGTCTGGAGGGTGAATCAGAAGAAGTAGAAGAAGGAGAAGGAGAAGGTGTAGTCTGGAGGGTGAATCAGAAGAAGTAGACGAAGGAGAAGGAGAAGGTGAAGTCTGGAGGGTGGATCAGAAGAAGCAGAAGAAGGAGAAGGAGAAGGTGAAGTCTGGAGGGTGAATCAGAAGAAGTAGAAGAAGGAGAAGGAGAAGGTGAAGTCTGGAGGGTGAATCAGAAGAAGAAGAAGAAGGAGAAGGAGAAGGTGAAGTCTGGAGGGTGAATCAGAAGAAGCAGAAGAAGGAGAAGGAGAAGGTGAAGTCTGGAGGGTGAATCAGAAGAAGCAGAATAAGGAGAAGGAGAAGGTGAAGTCTGGAGGGTGAATCAGAAGAAGCAGAAGAAGGAGAAGGAGAAGGTGAAGTCTGGAGGGTGAATCAGAAGAAGTAGAAGAAGGAGAAGGAGAAGGTGAAGTCTGGAGGGTGAATCAGAAGAAGTAGAAGAAGGAGAAGGAGAAGGTGAAGTCTGGAGGGTGAATCAGAAGAAGTAGAAGAAGGAGAAGGAGAAGGTGAAGTCTGGAGGGTGAAGCAGAAGAAGTAGATGAAGGAGAAGGAGAAGGTGAAGTCAGGAGGGTGAATCAGAAGAAGTAGAAGAAGGAGAAGGAGAAGGTGAGGTCTGGAGGGTGAATCAGAAGAAGCAGAAGAAGGAGAAGGAGAAGGTGAAGTCTGGAGGGTGAATCAGAAAAATCAGAAGAAGGAGAAGTAGAAGGTGAAGTCTGGAGGGTGAATCAGAAGAAGCAGAAGAAAGAGAAGGAGAAGGTGAAGTCTGGAGGGTGAAGCAGAAGAAACAGAAGAAGGAGAAGGAGAAGGTGAAGACTGGAGGGTGAATCAGAAGAAGTAGAAGAAGGAGAAGGAGAAGGTGAAGTCTGGAGGGTGAATCAGAAGAAGTAGAAGAAGGAGAAGGAGAAGGTGAAGTCTGGAGGGTGAATCAGAAGAAGCAGAAGAAGGAGAAGGAGAAGGTGAAGTCTGGAGGGTGAATCAGAAGAAGGAGAAGAAGGAGAAGGAGAAGATGAAGTCTGGAGGGTGAATCAGAAGAAGTAGAAGAAGGAGAAGGAGAAGGTGAAGTCTGGAGGGTGAATCAGAAGAAGTAGAAGAAGGAGAAGGAGAAGGTGTAGTCTGGAGGGTGAATCAGAAGACGTAGACGAAGGAGAAGGAGAAGGTGAAGTCTGGAGAGTGAATCAGAAGAAGCAGAAGAAGGAGAAGGAGAAGGTGAAGTCTGGAGGGTGAATCAGAAGAAGTAGAAGAAGGAGAAGGAGAAGGTGAAGTCTGGAGGGTGAATCAGAAGAAGCAGAAGAAGGAGAAGGAGAAGGTGAAGTCTGGAGGGTGAATCAGAAGAAGCAGAAGAAGGAGAAGGAGAAGTTGAAGTCTGGAGGGTGAAACAGAAGAAGCAGAATAAGGAGAAGGAGAAGGTGAAGTCTGGAGGGTGAATCAGAAGAAGCAGAAGAAGGAGAAGGAGAAGGTGAAGTCTGGAGGGTGAATCAGAAGAAGTAGAAGAAGGAGAAGGAGAAGGTGAAGTCTGGAGGGTGAAGCAGAAGAAGTAGAAGAAGGAGAAGGAGAAGGTGAAGTCAGGAGGGTGAATCAGAAGAAGTAGAAGAAGGAGAAGGAGAAGGTGAAGTCAGGAGGGTGAATCAGAAGAAGCAGAAGAAGGAGAAGGAGAAGGTGAAGTCTGGAGGGTGAATCAGAAGAATCAGAAGAAGGAGAAGGAGAAGGTGAAGTCTGGAGGGTGAATCAGAAAAAGCAGAAGAAGGAGAAGGAGAAGGTGAAGTCTGGAGGGTGAATCAGAAGAAGCAGAAGAAGGAGAAGGAGAAGGTGAAGTCTGGCGGGTGAATCAGAAGAAGCAGAAGAAGGAGAAGGAGAAGATGAAGTCTGGAGGGTGAATCAGAAGAAGTAGAAGAAGGAGAAGGAGAAGATGAAGTCTGGAGGGTGAATCAGAAGAAGGAGAAGGAGAAGGTGAAGTCTGGAGGGTGAATCAGAAGAAGTAGAAGAAGGAGAAGGAGAAGGTGTAGTCTGGAGGGTGAATCAGAAGAAGTAGACGAAGGAGAAGGAGAAGGTGAAGTCTGGAGGGTGGATCAGAAGAAGCAGAAGAAGGAGAAGGAGAAGGTGAAGTCTGGAGGGTGAATCAGAAGAAGTAGAAGAAGGAGAAGGAGAAGGTGAAGTCTGGAGGGTGAATCAGAAGAAGCAGAAGAAGGAGAAGGAGAAGGTGAAGTCTGGAGGGTGAATCAGAAGAAGCAGAAGAAGGAGAAGGAGAAGGTGAAGTCTGGAGGGTGAATCAGAAGAAGCAGAATAAGGAGAAGGAGAAGGTGAAGTCTGGAGGGTGAATCAGAAGAAGCAGAAGAAGGAGAAGGAGAAGGTGAAGTCTGGAGGGTGAATCAGAAGAAGTAGAAGAAGGAGAAGGAGAAGGTGAAGTCTGGAGGGTGAATCAGAAGAAGTAGAAGAAGGAGAAGGAGAAGATGAAGTCTGGAGGGTGAATCAGAAGAAGCAGAAGAAGGAGAAGGAGAAGGTGAAGTCTGGAGGGTGAATCAGAAGAAGCAGAAGAAGGAGAAGGAGAAGGTGAAGTCAGGAGGGTGGATCAGAAGAAGTAGAAGAAGGAGAAGGAGAAGGTGAAGTCTGGAGGGTGAATCAGAAGAAGCAGAAGAAGGAGATGGAGAAGGTTAAGTCTGGAGGGCGCAGCAGAAGAAGCAGAAGAAGGAGAAAGAGAAGGTGAAGTCTGGAGGGTGAAGCAGAAGAAGCAGAAGAAGGAGAAGGAGAGGGTGAAGTCTGGAGGGTGAATCAGAAGAAGTAGAAGAAGGAGAAGGAGAAGGTGAAGTCTGGAGGGTGAAGCAGAAGAAGTAGAAGAAGGAGAAGGAGAAGGTGAAGTCAGGAGGGTGAATCAGAAGAAGCAGAAGAAGGAGAAGGAGAAGGTGAAGTCTGGAGGGTGAATCAGAAGAATCAGAAGAAGGAGAAGGAGAAGATGAAGTCTGGAGGGTGAATCAGAAGAAGCAGAAGAAAGAGAAGGAGAAGGTGAAGTCTGGAGGGTGAAGCAGAAGAAACAGAAGAAGGAGAATGAGTAGGTGAAGACTGGAGGGTGAATCAGAAGAAGTAGAAGAAGGAGAAGGAGAAGGTGAAGTCTGGAGGGTGAATCAGACGAAGTAGAAGAAGGAGAAGGAGAAGGTGAAGTCTGGAGGGTGAATCAGAAGAAGCAGAAGAAGGAGAAGGAGAAGGTGAAGTTAGGAGGGTGAATCAGAAGAAGTAGACGAAGGAGAAGGAGAAGGTGAAGTCTGGAGGGTGGATCAGAAGAAGCAGAAGAAGGAGAAGGAGAAGGTGAAGTCTGGAGGGTGAATCAGAAGAAGTAGAAGAAGGAGAAGGAGAAGGTGAAGTCTGGAGGGTGAATCAGAAGAAGCAGAAGAAGGAGAAGGAGAAGGTGAAGTCTGGAGGGTGAATCAGAAGAAGCAGAAGAAGGAGAAGGAGAAGGTGAAGTCTGGAGGGTGAATCAGAAGAAGCAGAATAAGGAGAAGGAGAAGGTGAAGTCTGGAGGGTGAATCAGAAGAAGCAGAAGAAGGAGAAGGAGAAGGTGAAGTCTGGAGGGTGAATCAGAAGAAGTAGAAGAAGGAGAAGGAGAAGGTGAAGTCTGGAGGGTGAATCAGAAGAAGTAGAAGAAGGAGAAGGAGAAGATGAAGTCTGGAGGGTGAATCAGAAGAAGCAGAAGAAGGAGAAGGAGAAGGTGAAGTCTGGAGGGTGAATCAGAAGAAGCAGAAGAAGGAGAAGGAGAAGGTGAAGTCAGGAGGGTGGATCAGAAGAAGTAGAAGAAGGAGAAGGAGAAGGTGAAGTCTGGAGGGTGAATCAGAAGAAGCAGAAGAAGGAGATGGAGAAGGTGAAGTCTGGAGGGCGCAGCAGAAGAAGCAGAAGAAGGAGAAAGAGAAGGTGAAGTCTGGAGGGTGAAGCAGAAGAAGCAGAAGAAGGAGAAGGAGAGGGTGAAGTCTGGAGGGTGAATCAGAAGAAGTAGAAGAAGGAGAAGGAGAAGGTGAAGTCTGGAGGGTGAAGCAGAAGAAGTAGAAGAAGGAGAAGGAGAAGGTGAAGTCAGGAGGGTGAATCAGAAGAAGCAGAAGAAGGAGAAGGAGAAGGTGAAGTCTGGAGGGTGAATCAGAAGAATCAGAAGAAGGAGAAGGAGAAGATGAAGTCTGGAGGGTGAATCAGAAGAAGCAGAAGAAAGAGAAGGAGAAGGTGAAGTCTGGAGGGTGAAGCAGAAGAAACAGAAGAAGGAGAATGAGTAGGTGAAGACTGGAGGGTGAATCAGAAGAAGTAGAAGAAGGAGAAGGAGAAGGTGAAGTCTGGAGGGTGAATCAGACGAAGTAGAAGAAGGAGAAGGAGAAGGTGAAGTCTGGAGGGTGAATCAGAAGAAGCAGAAGAAGGAGAAGGAGAAGGTGAAGTTAGGAGGGTGAATCAGAAGAAGCAGAAGAAGGAGAAGGAGCAGGTGAAGTCAGGGGGGTGAAGCAGAAGAAGTAGAAGAAGGAGAAGGAGAAGGTGAAGTCAGGACGGTGAAGCAGAAGAAGCAGAAGAAGGAGAAGGAGAAGGTGAAGTCTGGAGGGTGAAGCAGAAGAAGCAGAAGAAGGAGAAGGAGAGGGTGAAGTCTGGAGGGTGAATCAGAAGAAGTAGAAGAAGGAGAAGGAGAAGGTGAAGTCAGGAGAGTGAAGCAGAAGAAGCAGAAGAAGGAGAAGGAGAAGGTGAAGTCTGGAGGGCGAAGCAGAAGAAGCAGAAGAAGGAGAAGGAGAAGGTGAAGTCTGGAGGGTGAAGCAGAAGAAGCAGAAGAAGGAGAAGGAGTAGGTGAAGTCTGGAGGGTGAATCAGAAGAAGTAGAAGAAGGAGAAGGATAAGGTGAAGTCAGGAGGGTGAAGCAGAAGAAGCAGAAGAAGGAGAAGGAGAAGGTGAAGTCTGGTGGGTGAAGCAGAAGAAGCAGAAGAAGGAGAAGGAGAAGGTGAGGTCTGGAGGGTGAAGCAGAAGAAGCAGAAGAAGGAGAAGGAGAAGGTGAAGTCAGGAGGGTGGATCAGAAGAAGTAGAAGAAGGAGAAGGAGAAGGTGAAGTCTGGAGGGTGAATCAGAAGAAGCAGAAGAAGGAGAAGGAGAAGGTGAAGTCTGGAGGGCGCAGAAGAAGAAGCAGAAGAAGGAGAAAGAGAAGGTGAAGTCTGGAGGGTGAAGCAGAAGAAGCAGAAGAAGGAGAAGGAGAGGGTGAAGTCTGGAGGGTGAATCAGAAGAAGTAGAAGAAGGAGAAGGAGAAGGTGAAGTCAGGAGAGTGAAGCAGAAGAAGCAGAAGAAGGAGAAGGAGAAGGTGAAGTCTGGAGGGCGAAGCAGAAGAAGCAGAAGAAGTAGAAGGAGTAGGTGAAGTCTGGAGGGTGAAGCAGAAGAAGCAGAAGAAGGAGAAGGAGTAGGTGAAGTCAGGAGGGAAGCAGAAGAAGCAGAAGAAGGAGAAGGAGAAGGTGAAGTCTGGTGGGTGAAGCAGAAGAAGCAGAAGAAGGAGAAGGAGAAGGTGAAGTCTGGAGGGTGAAGCAGAAGAAGCAGAAGAAGGAGAAGGAGAAGGTGAAGTCAGGAGGGTGGATCAGAAGAAGTAGAAGAAGGAGAAGGAGAAGGTGAAGTCTGGAGGGTGAATCAGAAGAAGCAGAAGAAGGAGAAGGAGAAGGTGAAGTCTGGAGGGCGCAGCAGAAGAAGCAGAAGAAGGAGAAAGAGAAGGTGAAGTCTGGAGGGTGAAGCAGAAGAAGCAGAAGAAGGAGAAGGAGAGGGTGAAGTCTGGAGGGTGAATCAGAAGAAGTAGAAGAAGGAGAAGGAGAAGGTGAAGTCAGGAGAGTGAAGCAGAAGAAGCAGAAGAAGGAGAAGGAGAAGGTGAAGTCTGGAGGGCGAAGCAGAAGAAGCAGAAGAAGGAGAAGGAGAAGGTGAAGTCTGGAGGGTGAAGCAGAAGAAGCAGAAGAAGGAGAAGGAGTAGGTGAAGTCTGGAGGGTGTGGTAAACCACTGTTGTTAGTATTGTTGTTCACTGTTAGTACTGTTGTTCACTCTTGCATATTGTTGTACTTGTCTGTGCATGCCTCAGCTGACTCCGCCCCTGGCTCCACCCTCATGGCTGGGTATAAAGGTCGCTGCTCAGAAGCCTCCAGCCCTTTTGGATACCAGGCAACCACAAGAGGCATGCTCTGTTCTTTGGTAATAAAAGCCTGTTTATTACTTTCTCAATCTCCAGTCTTTTGTAGCAATTGATAGTGCATCAATTTTATTACCAAAGTTAAATGTTGGCTGCGGATGCTGATCAACCGATGGCGCAAAACGCTGAGCAGCAGGCGCTGCTGCGAGCCCTCAGACCAACATGCCTGGACCTAGACCCCCAAGAAGCGGGTTCGTCGACTAAATTCGCACAATGGCTGCGTTGCTTTGAGGCGTATCTGGAAGCCTCGACCGTGACTCTTGATGAAAATAAACTGAAAATCCTGGCCTCGAAGGTGAGCCACCAAGTCTATACTTTAATCCAAGATGCGACGACCTACGCGGCGGCTATCGACCTACTGAAAGGGCAGTATGCACGCCCGGTTAACACGGTCTATGCCAGGCACCTTTTAAGATCTCGCAGACAGCAGCCCGGGGAATCGGTGGAAGCCTTCCTACGGGCACTGCGGGTACTCGGACGCGGCTGCGACTGCAAGGAAGTATCGGCCGCGGCACATGCGGAGGGATTGATACGAGACGCTTTCGTTGCGGGTCTAAGGTCCGACTACTCCCGGCAGAGGCTGCTGGAGAAGGGTGAAATAGACCTGACAAAGGCAGTGTCCCCCGCGCTCTCGCTCGACTCGGCCCACAGAAATATGGACGCTTTCTCCCCTCATCGCCCCGCGCCGTGGACGCCGCAATCTTGGGCCATGGGACCGCCACCTCCGACTGCTGCAGCGATGTCCAAGGCACAAAAATGCTATTTTTGTGGCCAAGCTAAACACCCTAGAGCACGCTGCCCCGCGAAGAATGCTACCTGCTCCGGCTGCGGGAAGAAAGGTCACTACGTTAGCGCCTGCAAAGGGAAGACCGCTAACGCCAGCAGCGCTGCGTGCGAACCGTGGGCGCAGCCATCTTGTCCGCCATCTTGGGCTCCCCCAGCCGCGTGGGGATCGGGACCGTGGGCGCCGCCATTTTGTCCGCCATCTTGGACGCCTCCGACTTCAACCACGGGGGAGCCGGACTCAACCACCGCCTCATCTGACGACCACATCGACTCGCTCGACCATACGCTGGCCTCCGTGACGCTGGACCAATCTCTCCCTCATCAACTGTCCAGGTCCATGATGGATATTACGGTAAACGGCCGCGCCACTACCTGCCTTTTTGACAGCGGGAGCACGGAGAGCTTTATCCACCCCGACACGGTGCGCAGTTACTCTCTCCCGGTCCTGCCGACGCGCCATCGGATCTCTTTGGCTTCCAAAGCCCAGTCAGCAGACGTCGGTGGCTACTGTGTAGTGACCCTTTCAGTAAGGGGCACAGAATACAAACATTTTAAACTTCTGGTCCTGCCCCATCTCTGCGCTGCCGTTCTACTGGGGTTGGATTTTCAGTGCCACCTTAAGAGTGTCACATTAGCGTATGACGGACCCCTCCCCCCACTCACAGTCTGCAGCCAGCAGCTTTTAAATCGCCCGCCGTGCACCATTTGCAGCCTCTCCACCCTTAAAGTCCCCCCCCCCTCCTTATTCGCTAACCTCACCCGCGACTGTAAGCCCATCGCTACCAAAAGCAGGCGTTACAGTGTTGGGGATAGGAGCTTCATTAAATCCGAGGTAGCGAGACTCCTGAAGGAAGGGATTATTGAAAGTAGCACCAGCCCATGGCGAGCACAAGTGGTGGTAGTGAAGACTGGCGAAAAACAGCGCCTAGTTATTGACTACAGCCAGACGATCAATCGCTACACCCAACTAGATGCATACCCACTCCCCCGCATATCTGACATGGTCAATCAGATAGCACAATACCGGGTGTTCTCGACGATTGATCTGAAGTCGGCATACCACCAGCTCCCCATCAGGGCTGAGGACCGCCAGTACACAGCTTTTGAAGCTGACGGTCGGCTCTATCACTTTCTCAGAGTTCCCTTCGGCGTCACCAACGGAGTTTCTGTCTTCCAACGGGAGATGGACCGGATGGTTGACCAGAACGCGCTCCAGGCCACTTTCCCATATCTAGACAACGTCACCATCTGCGGCCACGACCAGCAGGACCACGACGTTAATCTAGAGAAATTCCTCCGGACGGCCCAGCGGCTGAATCTCACATACAACAAAGACAAATGTATGTTTCGTACTACGCGCCTCGCTATTCTTGGCTGCGTAGTGGAGAACGGAGTCATCGGCCCAGACCCCGATAGAATGCGCCCCCTTATGGAGCTCCCCCTCCCCCACTGCCAGAAAGCACTGAAGAGATGCCTGGGGTTTTTCTCTTACTATGCTCAGTGGGTGCCCAACTATGCGGATAAAGCCCGACCCCTCATCAAGTCCGCCTCCTTCCCCCTGACAGCAGAGGCCTGTGCAGCCTTCACTCTCATAAAAGGAGACATTGCGAAGGCCACAATGCACGCTGTGGATGAGTCCCTTCCTTTTCAAGTGGAGAGCGACGCATCCGACTTTGCCCTAGCTGCAACCCTTAACCAGGCGGGGAGACCCGTGGCCTTTTTCTCAAGGACCCTCCAGGGCCCCGAGATTCGACACTCCTCTGTCGAAAAGGAGGCCCAGGCCATTGTGGAAGCCGTGCGACATTGGCGGCATTACCTGGCCGGAAAACGATTTACCCTGCTCACTGACCAGCGTTCAGTGGCTTTTATGTTTCATAATAAGCAGCGGGGCAAAATCAAGAATGACAAGATCTTAAGGTGGAGAATCGAACTCTCCACCTACAATTACGATATCTTGTACCGGCCCGGGAAACTCAATGAGCCCCCAGATGCCCTATCACGTGGTACGTGCGCCAACGCGCAGGTTGATAGGCTACAGACCCTCCACAATGACCTCTGCCACCCGGGGGTCACCAGGTTCTTCCATTTTATCAAATCCCGTAACCTGCCCTACTCCATCGAGGAGGTCAGGACCATGACCAGGAACTGCCAGATCTGTGCCGAGTGCAAGCCGCATTTTTATAGGCCAGACAGAGCGAGCCTGATCAAAGCCACGCGCCCCTTCGAGCGGCTGAGCATCGATTTTAAAGGGCCCCTCCCCTCCTCTGACCGCAATGTGTACTTCCTCAATATAATTGATGAGTACTCCCGTTTCCCGTTTGCCATCCCTTGCTCGGACATGACCAGTACCACGGTCATTAAATGTCTGAATGACCTCTTCGCCTTGTTCGGTTTCCCTAGCTATATCCATAGCGACAGGGGCTCATCTTTTATGAGCGACGAACTTCGGCAGTACCTGCTCGCGAGAGGCATTGCTACAAGCAGGACCACCAGCTACAACCCCCGGGGTAACGGCCAGGTGGAAAGGGAGAATGCGACAGTCTGGAAGGCAGTCCTTTTAAACTTAAAATCTAAGGGCCTTCCGACCTCCCGCTGGCAGGAGGTCCTCCCTGCGGCGCTCCATTCCATTCGGTCGCTGCTCTGTACACCCACCAATGCCACTCCTCACGAGAGAATGTTCTCCTTCCCCAGGAAGTCCACGTCGGGGATTTCGCTACCAACATGGCTGACTTCTCCAGGTCCCGTCCTACTGCGGAAGCACGTGAGGACCCATAAGGCGGACCCCCTGGTCGAGAGGGTGAGCCTCCTCCACGCCAACCCGCAGTATGCTTACGTGGTGTACCCGGACGGGCGGGAGGACACAGTCTCCATTCGAGACCTCGCACCTGCAGGTGCTCCTGAAACACCCTCTTCGCCACCCACCGCTACTCCTGCCTACCCCCAGGACACAGTCCCCGCACGAGACCTCGCACCTTCGGGTGCCTCTGAGAGACCACCATCGCTACCTCCCATTACCCATGCTCTGACCCCTGTAGACGGCATGCAGCAGCCCCAGGGTCCGCCACCTGCTACACCTCCTCTGAACGAGACACCGGGTTCACCATTGGATGCTGCACCATCACCGCCGCTGCTGCGACGCTCAGGACGGCTTACAAGGCCTCCTGATAGACTTCAGTACACGAATTTTTAGTGCACTTCACCCCGCCGGACTCAATTCTAAACAAGGGGTGAATGTGGTAAACCACTGTTGTTAGTATTGTTGTTCACTGTTAGTACTGTTGTTCACTCTTGCATATTGTTGTACTTGTCTGTGCATGCCTCAGCTGACTCCGCCCCTGGCTCCACCCTCATGGCTGGGTATAAAGGTCGCTGCTCAGAAGCCTCCAGCCCTTTTGGATACCAGGCAACCACAAGAGGCATGCTCTGTTCTTTGGTAATAAAAGCCTGTTTATTACTTTCTCAATCTCCAGTCTTTTGTAGCAATTGATAGTGCATCAGAGGGTGAATCAGAAGAAGTAGAAGAAGGAGAAGGAGAAGGTGAAGTCAGGAGGGTGAAGCAGAAGAAGCAGAAGAAGGAGAAGGAGAAGGTGAAGTCTGGAGGGTGAAGCAGAAGAAGCAGAAGAAGGAGAAGGAGAAGGTGAAGTCTGGAGGGTGAATCAGAAGAAGCAGAAGAAGGAGAAGGAGAAGGTGAAGTCTGGAGGGTGAATCAGAAGAAGCAGAAGAAGGAGAAGGAGAAGGTGAAGTCAGGAGGGTGAATCAGAAGAAGCAGAAGAAGGAGAAGGAGAAGGTGAATTTAGGAGGGTGAATCAGAAGAAGCAGAAGAAGGAGAAGGAGCAGGTGAAGTCAGGGGGGTGTAGCAGAAGAAGTAGAAGAAGGAGAAGGAGAAGGTGAAGTCAGGACGGTGAAGCAGAAGAAGCAGAAGAAGGAGAAGGAGAAGGTGAAGCCTGGAGGGCGCAGCAGAAGAAGCAGAAGAAGGAGAAGGAGAAGGTGAAGTCTGGAGTGTGAAGCAGAAGAAGCAGAAGAAGGAGAAGGAGAAGGTGAAGTCTGGAGGGTGAAGCAGAAGAAACAGAAGAAGGAGAAGGAGAAGGTGAAGACTGGAGGGTGAATCAGAAGAAGTAGAAGAAGGAGAAGGAGAAGGTGAAGTCTGGAGGGTGAATCAGAAGAAGTAGAAGGAGAAGGAGAAGTTGAAGTCTGGAGGGTGAATCAGAAGAAGCAGAAGAAGGAGAAGGAGAAGGTGAAGTCTGGAGGGTGAATCAGAAGAAGCAGAAGAAGGAGAAGGAGAAGATGAAGTCTGGAGGGTGAATCAGAAGAAGTAGAAGAAGGAGAAGGAGAAGGTGAAGTCTGGAGGGTGAATCAGAACAAGTAGAAGAAGGAGAAGGAGAAGATGAAGTCTGGAGGGTGAATCAGAAGAAAGAGAAGAAGGAGAAGGAGAAGGTGAAGTCTGGAGGGTGAATGAGAAGAAGTAGAAGAAGGAGAAGGAGAAGGTGAAGTCTGGAGGGTGAATCAGAAGAAGCAGAAGAAAGAGAAGGAGAAGGTGAAGTCTGGAGGGTGAATCAGAAGAAGTAGAAGAAGGAGAAGGAGAAGGTGAAGTCTGGAGGGTGAATCAGAAGAAGCAGAAGAAGCAGAAGGAGAAGGTGAAGTCTGGAGGGTGAATCAGAAGAAGCAGAAGAAGGAGAAGGAAAAGGTGAAGTCTGGAGGGTGAATCAGAAGAAGCAGAAGAAGGAGAAGGAGAAGGTGAAGTCTGGAGGGTGAATCAGAAGAAGCAGAATAAGGAGAAGGAGAAGGTGAAGTCTGGAGGGTGAATCAGAAGAAGCAGAAGAAGGAGAAGGAGAAGGTGAAGTCTGGAGGGTGAATCAGAAGAAGTAGAAGAAGGAGAAGGAGAAGGTGAAGTCTGGAGGGTGAAGCAGAAGAAGTAGAAGAAGGAGAAGGAGAAGGTGAAGTCAGGAGGGTGAATCAGAAGAAGCAGAAGAAGGAGAAGGAGAAGGTGAAGTCTGGAGGGTGAATCAGAAGAATCAGAAGAAGGAGAAGGAGAAGATGAAGTCTGGAGGGTGAATCAGAAGAAGCAGAAGAAAGAGAAGGAGAAGGTGAAGTCTGGAGGGTGAAGCAGAAGAAACAGAAGAAGGAGAAGGAGTAGGTGAAGACTGGAGGGTGAATCAGAAGAAGTAGAAGAAGGAGAAGGAGAAGGTGAAGTCTGGAGGGTGAATCAGACGAAGTAGAAGAAGGAGAAGGAGAAGGTGAAGTCTGGAGGGTGAATCAGAAGAAGCAGAAGAAGGAGAAGGAGAAGGTGAAGTTAGGAGGGTGAATCAGAAGAAGCAGAAGAAGGAGAAGGAGCAGGTGAAGTCAGGGGGGTGAAGCAGAAGAAGTAGAAGAAGGAGAAGGAGAAGGTGAAGTCAGGACGGTGAAGCAGAAGAAGCAGAAGAAGGAGTAGGAGAGGGTGAAGTCTGGAGGGTGAATCAGAAGAAGTAGAAGAAGGAGAAGGAGAAGGTGAAGTCAGGAGAGTGAAGCAGAAGAAGCAGAAGAAGGAGAAGGAGAAGGTAAAGTCTGGAGGGCGAAGCAGAAGAAGCAGAAGAAGGAGAAGGAGAAGGTGAAGTCTGGAGGGTGAAGCAGAAGAAGCAGAAGAAGGAGAAGGAGTAGGTGAAGTCTGGAGGGTGAATCAGAAGAAGTAGAAGAAGGAGAAGGATAAGGTGAAGTCAGGAGGGTGAAGCAGAAGAAGCAGAAGAAGGAGAAGGAGAAGGTGAAGCCTGGTGGGTGAAGCAGAAGAAGCAGAAGAAGGAGAAGGAGAAGGTGAAGTCTGGAGGGTGAAGCAGAAGAAGCAGAAGAAGGAGAAAGAGAAGGTGAAGTCTGGAGGGTGAAGCAGAAGAAGCAGAAGAAGCAGAAGGAGAAGGTGAAGTCTGGAGGGTGAATCAGAAGAAGCAGAAGAAGGAGAAGGAAAAGGTGAAGTCTGGAGGGTGAATCAGAAGAAGCAGAAGAAGGAGAAGGAGAAGGTGAAGTCTGGAGGGTGAATCAGAAGAAGCAGAATAAGGAGAAGGAGAAGGTGAAGTCTGGAGGGTGAATCAGAAGAAGCAGAAGAAGGAGAAGGAGAAGGTGAAGTCTGGAGGGTGAATCAGAAGAAGTAGAAGAAGGAGAAGGAGAAGGTGAAGTCTGGAGGGTGAAGCAGAAGAAGTAGAAGAAGGAGAAGGAGAAGGTGAAGTCAGGAGGGTGAATCAGAAGAAGCAGAAGAAGGAGAAGGAGAAGGTGAAGTCTGGAGGGTGAATCAGAAGAATCAGAAGAAGGAGAAGGAGAAGATGAAGTCTGGAGGGTGAATCAGAAGAAGCAGAAGAAAGAGAAGGAGAAGGTGAAGTCTGGAGGGTGAAGCAGAAGAAACAGAAGAAGGAGAAGGAGTAGGTGAAGACTGGAGGGTGAATCAGAAGAAGTAGAAGAAGGAGAAGGAGAAGGTGAAGTCTGGAGGGTGAATCAGACGAAGTAGAAGAAGGAGAAGGAGAAGGTGAAGTCTGGAGGGTGAATCAGAAGAAGCAGAAGAAGGAGAAGGAGAAGGTGAAGTTAGGAGGGTGAATCAGAAGAAGCAGAAGAAGGAGAAGGAGCAGGTGAAGTCAGGGGGGTGAAGCAGAAGAAGTAGAAGAAGGAGAAGGAGAAGGTGAAGTCAGGACGGTGAAGCAGAAGAAGCAGAAGAAGGAGTAGGAGAGGGTGAAGTCTGGAGGGTGAATCAGAAGAAGTAGAAGAAGGAGAAGGAGAAGGTGAAGTCAGGAGAGTGAAGCAGAAGAAGCAGAAGAAGGAGAAGGAGAAGGTAAAGTCTGGAGGGCGAAGCAGAAGAAGCAGAAGAAGGAGAAGGAGAAGGTGAAGTCTGGAGGGTGAAGCAGAAGAAGCAGAAGAAGGAGAAGGAGTAGGTGAAGTCTGGAGGGTGAATCAGAAGAAGTAGAAGAAGGAGAAGGATAAGGTGAAGTCAGGAGGGTGAAGCAGAAGAAGCAGAAGAAGGAGAAGGAGAAGGTGAAGCCTGGTGGGTGAAGCAGAAGAAGCAGAAGAAGGAGAAGGAGAAGGTGAAGTCTGGAGGGTGAAGCAGAAGAAGCAGAAGAAGGAGAAAGAGAAGGTGAAGTCTGGAGGGTGAAGCAGAAGAAGCAGAAGAAGGAGAAGGAGAGGGTGAAGTCTGGAGGGTGAATCAGAAGAAGTAGAAGAAGGAGAAGGAGAAGGTGAAGTCAGGAGAGTGAAGCAGAAGAAGCAGAAGAAGGAGAAGGAGAAGGTGAAGTCTGGAGGGCGAAGCAGAAGAAGCAGAAGAAGGAGAAGGAGAAGGTGAAGTCTGGAGGGTGAAGCAGAAGAAGCAGAAGAAGGAGAAGGAGTAGGTGAAGTCTGGAGGGTGAATCAGAAGAAGTAGAAGAAGGAGAAGGAGAAGGTGAAGTCAGGAGGGTGAAGCAGAAGAAGCAGAAGAAGGAGAAGGAGAAGGTGAAGTCTGGAGGGTGAAGCAGAAGAAGCAGAAGAAGGAGAAGGAGAAGGTGAAGTCTGGAGGGTGAATCAGAAGAAGCAGAAGAAGGAGAAGGAGAAGGTGAAGTCTGGAGGGTGAATCAGAAGAAGCAGAAGAAGGAGAAGGAGAAGGAGAAGTCAGGAGGGTGAATCAGAAGAAGCAGAAGAAGGAGAAGGAGAAGGTGAATTTAGGAGGGTGAATCAGAAGAAGCAGAAGAAGGAGAAGGAGCAGGTGAAGTCAGGGGGGTGTAGCAGAAGAAGTAGAAGAAGGAGAAGGAGAAGGTGAAGTCAGGACGGTGAAGCAGAAGAAGCAGGAGAAGGTGAAGCCTGGAGGGCGCAGCAGAAGAAGCAGAAGAAGGAGAAGGAGAAGGTGAAGTCTGGAGTGTGAAGCAGAAGAAGCAGAAGAAGGAGAAGGAGAAGGTGAAGTCTGGAGGGTGAAGCAGAAGAAACAGAAGAAGGAGAAGGAGAAGGTGAAGACTGGAGGGTGAATCAGAAGAAGTAGAAGAAGGAGAAGGAGAAGGTGAAGTCTGGAGGGTGAATCAGAAGAAGTAGAAGAAGGAGCAGGAGAAGTTGAAGTCTGGAGGGTGAATCAGAAGAAGCAGAAGAAGGAGAAGGAGAAGGTGAAGTCTGGAGGGTGAATCAGAAGAAGCAGAAGAAGGAGAAGGAGAAGATGAAGTCTGGAGGGTGAATCAGAAGAAGTAGAAGAAGGAGAAGGAGAAGGTGAAGTCTGGAGGGTGAATCAGAAGAAGTAGAAGAAGGAGAAGGAGAAGATGAAGTCTGGAGGGTGAATCAGAAGAAAGAGAAGAAGGAGAAGGAGAAGTTGAAGTCTGGAGGGTGAATCAGAAGAAGTAGAAGAAGGAGAAGGAGAAGGTGTAGTCTGGAGGGTGAATCAGAAGAAGTAGACGAAGGAGAAGGAGAAGGTGAAGTCTGGAGGGTGAATCAGAAGAAGCAGAAGAAGGAGAAGGAGAAGGTGAAGTCTGGAAGGTGAATCAGAAGAAGTAGAAGAAGGAGAAGGAGAAGGTGAAGTCTGGAGGGTGAATCAGAAGAAGCAGAAGAAGGAGAAGGAGAAGGTGAAGTCTGGAGGGTGAATCAGAAGAAGCAGAAGAAGGAGAAGGAGAAGGTGAAGTCTGGAGGGTGAATCAGAAGAAGCAGAATAAGGAGAAGGAGAAGGTGAAGTCTGGAGGGTGAATCAGAAGAAGCAGAAGAAGGAGAAGGAGAAGGTGAAGTCTGGAGGGTGAATCAGAAGAAGTAGAAGAAGGAGAGGGAGAAGGTGAAGTCTGGAGGGTGAATCAGAAGAAGTAGAAGAAGGAGAAGGAGAAGGTGAAGTCTGGAGGGTGAATCAGAAGAAGTAGAAGAAGGAGAAGGAGAAGGTGAAGTCTGGAGGGTGAAGCAGAAGAAGTAGATGAAGGAGAAGGAGAAGGTGAAGTCAGGAGGGTGAATCAGAAGAAGTAGAAGAAGGAGAAGGAGAAGGTGAGGTCTGGAGGGTGAATCAGAAGAAGCAGAAGAAGGAGAAGGAGAAGGTGAAGTCTGGAGGGTGAATCAGAAGAATCAGAAGAAGGAGAAGTAGAAGGTGAAGTCTGGAGGGTGAATCAGAAGAAGCAGAAGAAAGAGAAGGAGAAGGTGAAGTCTGGAGGGTGAAGCAGAAGAAACAGAAGAAGGAGAAGGAGAAGGTGAAGACTGGAGGGTGAATCAGAAGAAGTAGAAGAAGGAGAAGGAGAAGGTGAAGTCTGGAGGGTGAATCAGAAGAAGTAGAAGAAGGAGAAGGAGAAGGTGAAGTCTGGAGGGTGAATCAGAAGAAGCAGAAGAAGGAGAAGGAGAAGGTGAAGTCTGGAGGGTGAATCAGAAGAAGGAGAAGAAGGAGAAGGAGAAGATGAAGTCTGGAGGGTGAACCAGAAGAAGTAGAAGAAGGAGAAGGAGAAGGTGAAGTCTGGAGGGTGAATCAGAAGAAGTAGAAGAAGGAGAAGGAGAAGGTGTAGTCTGGAGGGTGAATCAGAAGAAGTAGACGAAGGAGAAGGAGAAGGTGAAGTCTGGAGAGTGAATCAGAAGAAGCAGAAGAAGGAGAAGGAGAAGGTGAAGTCTGGAGGGTGAATCAGAAGAAGTAGAAGAAGGAGAAGGAGAAGGTGAAGTCTGGAGGGTGAATCAGAAGAAGCAGAAGAAGGAGAAGGAGAAGGTGAAGTCTGGAGGGTGAATCAGAAGAAGCAGAAGAAGGAGAAGCAGAAGTTGAAGTCTGGAGGGTGAAACAGAAGAAGCAGAATAAGGAGAAGGAGAAGGTGAAGTCTGGAGGGTGAATCAGAAGAAGCAGAAGAAGGAGAAGGAGAAGGTGAAGTCTGGAGGGTGAATCAGAAGAAGTAGAAGAAGGAGAAGGAGAAGGTGAAGTCTGGAGGGTGAAGCAGAAGAAGTAGAAGAAGGAGAAGGAGAAGGTGAAGTCAGGAGGGTGAATCAGAAGAAGTAGAAGAAGGAGAAGGAGAAGGTGAAGTCAGGAGGGTGAATCAGAAGAAGCAGAAGAAGGAGAAGGAGAAGGTGAAGTCTGGAGGGTGAATCAGAAGAATCAGAAGAAGGAGAAGGAGAAGGTGAAGTCTGGAGGGTGAATCAGAAGAAGCAGAAGAAAGAGAAGGAGAAGGTGAAGTCTGGAGGGTGAAGCAGAAGAAACAGAAGAAGGAGAAGGAGAAGGAGAAGACTGGAGGGTGAATCAGAAGAAGTAGAAGAAGGAGAAGGAGAAGGTGAAGTCTGGAGGGTGAATCAGAAGAAGTAGAAGGAGAAGGAGAAGTTGAAGTCTGGAGGGTGAATCAGAAGAAGCAGAAGAAGGAGAAGGAGAAGGTGAAGTCTGGAGGGTGAATCAGAAGAAGCAGAAGAAGGAGAAGGAGAAGATGAAGTCTGGAGGGTGAATCAGAAGAAGTAGAAGAAGGAGAAGGAGAAGGTGAAGTCTGGAGGGTGAATCAGTAGAAGTAGAAGAAGGAGAAGGAGAAGATGAAGTCTGGAGGGTGAATCAGAAGAAGGAGAAGGAGAAGGTGAAGTCTGGAGGGTGAATCAGAAGAAGTAGAAGAAGGAGAAGGAGAAGGTGTAGTCTGGAGGGTGAATCAGAAGAAGTAGACGAAGGAGAAGGAGAAGGTGAAGTCTGGAGGGTGAATCAGAAGAAGCAGAAGAAGGAGAAGGAGAAGGTGAAGTCTGGAGGGTGAATCAGAAGAAGTAGAAGAAGGAGAAGGAGAAGGTGAAGTCTGGAGGGTGAATCAGAAGAAGCAGAAGAAGGAGAAGGAGAAGGTGAAGTCTGGAGGGTGAATCAGAAGAAGCAGAAGAAGGAGAAGGAGAAGGTGAAGTCTGGAGGGTGAATCAGAAGAAGCAGAATAAGGAGAAGGAGAAGGTGAAGTCTGGAGGGTGAATCAGAAGAAGTAGAAGAAGGAGAAGGAGAAGATGAAGTCTGGAGGGTGAATCAGAAGAAAGAGAAGAAGGAGAAGGAGAAGTTGAAGTCTGGAGGGTGAATCAGAAGAAGTAGAAGAAGGAGAAGGAGAAGGTGTAGTCTGGAGGGTGAATCAGAAGAAGTAGACGAAGGAGAAGGAGAAGGTGAAGTCTGGAGGGTGAATCAGAAGAAGCAGAAGAAGGAGAAGGAGAAGGTGAAGTCTGGAAGGTGAATCAGAAGAAGTAGAAGAAGGAGAAGGAGAAGGTGAAGTCTGGAGGGTGAATCAGAAGAAGCAGAAGAAGGAGAAGGAGAAGGTGAAGTCTGGAGGGTGAATCAGAAGAAGCAGAAGAAGGAGAAGGAGAAGGTGAAGTCTGGAGGGTGAATCAGAAGAAGCAGAATAAGGAGAAGGAGAAGGTGAAGTCTGGAGGGTGAATCAGAAGAAGCAGAAGAAGGAGAAGGAGAAGGTGAAGTCTGGAGGGTGTATCAGAAGAAGTAGAAGAAGGAGAAGGAGAAGGTGAAGTCTGGAGGGTGAATCAGAAGAAGTAGAAGAAGGAGAAGGAGAAGGTGAAGTCTGGAGGGTGAATCAGAAGAAGTAGAAGAAGGAGAAGGAGAAGGTGAAGTCTGGAGGGTGAAGCAGAAGAAGTAGATGAAGGAGAAGGAGAAGGTGAAGTCAGGAGGGTGAATCAGAAGAAGTAGAAGAAGGAGAAGGAGAAGGTGAGGTCTGGAGGGTGAATCAGAAGAAGCAGAAGAAGGAGAAGGAGAAGGTGAAGTCTGGAGGGTGAATCAGAAGAATCAGAAGAAGGAGAAGTAGAAGGTGAAGTCTGGAGGGTGAATCAGAAGAAGCAGAAGAAAGAGAAGGAGAAGGTGAAGTCTGGAGGGTGAAGCAGAAGAAACAGAAGAAGGAGAAGGAGAAGGTGAAGACTGGAGGGTGAATCAGAAGAAGTAGAAGAAGGAGAAGGAGAAGGTGAAGTCTGGAGGGTGAATCAGAAGAAGTAGAAGAAGGAGAAGGAGAAGGTGAAGTCTGGAGGGTGAATCAGAAGAAGCAGAAGAAGGAGAAGGAGAAGGTGAAGTCTGGAGGGTGAATCAGAAGAAGGAGAAGAAGGAGAAGGAGAAGATGAAGTCTGGAGGGTGAATCAGAAGAAGTAGAAGAAGGAGAAGGAGAAGGTGAAGTCTGGAGGGTGAATCAGAAGAAGTAGAAGAAGGAGAAGGAGAAGGTGTAGTCTGGAGGGTGAATCAGAAGAAGTAGACGAAGGAGAAGGAGAAGGTGAAGTCTGGAGAGTGAATCAGAAGAAGCAGAAGAAGGAGAAGGAGAAGGTGAAGTCTGGAGGGTGAATCAGAAGAAGTAGAAGAAGGAGAAGGAGAAGGTGAAGTCTGGAGGGTGAATCAGAAGAAGCAGAAGAAGGAGAAGGAGAAGGTGAAGTCTGGAGGGTGAATCAGAAGAAGCAGAAGAAGGAGAAGGAGAAGTTGAAGTCTGGAGGGTGAAACAGAAGAAGCAGAATAAGGAGAAGGAGAAGGTGAAGTCTGGAGGGTGAATCAGAAGAAGCAGAAGAAGGAGAAGGAGAAGGTGAAGTCTGGAGGGTGAATCAGAAGAAGTAGAAGAAGGAGAAGGAGAAGGTGAAGTCTGGAGGGTGAAGCAGAAGAAGTAGAAGAAGGAGAAGGAGAAGGTGAAGTCAGGAGGGTGAATCAGAAGAAGTAGAAGAAGGAGAAGGAGAAGGTGAAGTCAGGAGGGTGAATCAGAAGAAGCAGAAGAAGGAGAAGGAGAAGGTGAAGTCTGGAGGGTGAATCAGAAGAATCAGAAGAAGGAGAAGGAGAAGGTGAAGTCTGGAGGGTGAATCAGAAGAAGCAGAAGAAAGAGAAGGAGAAGGTGAAGTCTGGAGGGTGAAGCAGAAGAAACAGAAGAAGGAGAAGGAGAAGGAGAAGACTGGAGGGTGAATCAGAAGAAGTAGAAGAAGGAGAAGGAGAAGGTGAAGTCTGGAGGGTGAATCAGAAGAAGTAGAAGGAGAAGGAGAAGTTGAAGTCTGGAGGGTGAATCAGAAGAAGCAGAAGAAGGAGAAGGAGAAGGTGAAGTCTGGAGGGTGAATCAGAAGAAGCAGAAGAAGGAGAAGGAGAAGATGAAGTCTGGAGGGTGAATCAGAAGAAGTAGAAGAAGGAGAAGGAGAAGGTGAAGTCTGGAGGGTGAATCAGTAGAAGTAGAAGAAGGAGAAGGAGAAGATGAAGTCTGGAGGGTGAATCAGAAGAAGGAGAAGGAGAAGGTGAAGTCTGGAGGGTGAATCAGAAGAAGTAGAAGAAGGAGAAGGAGAAGGTGTAGTCTGGAGGGTGAATCAGAAGAAGTAGACGAAGGAGAAGGAGAAGGTGAAGTCTGGAGGGTGAATCAGAAGAAGCAGAAGAAGGAGAAGGAGAAGGTGAAGTCTGGAGGGTGAATCAGAAGAAGTAGAAGAAGGAGAAGGAGAAGGTGAAGTCTGGAGGGTGAATCAGAAGAAGCAGAAGAAGGAGAAGGAGAAGGTGAAGTCTGGAGGGTGAATCAGAAGAAGCAGAAGAAGGAGAAGGAGAAGGTGAAGTCTGGAGGGTGAATCAGAAGAAGCAGAATAAGGAGAAGGAGAAGGTGAAGTCTGGAGGGTGAATCAGAAGAAGCAGAAGAAGGAGAAGGAGAAGGTGAAGTCTGGAGGGTGAATCAGAAGAAGTAGAAGAAGGAGAAGGAGAAGGTGAAGTCTGGAGGGTGAATCAGAAGATGTAGAAGAAGGAGAAGGAGAAGGTGAAGTCTGGAGGGTGAAGCAGAAGAGGTAGATGAAGGAGAAGGAGAAGGTGAAGTCAGGAGGGTGAATCAGAAGAAGTAGAAGAAGGAGAAGGAGAAGGTGAGGTCTGGAGGGTGAATCAGAAGAAGCAGAAGAAGGAGAAGGAGAAGGTGAAGTCTGGAGGGTGAATCAGAAGAATCAGAAGAAGGAGAAGGAGAAGGTGAAGTCTGGAGGGTGAATCAGAAGAAGCAGAAGAAAGAGAAGGAGAAGGTGAAGTCTGGAGGGTGAAGCAGAAGAAACAGAAGAAGGAGAAGGAGAAGGTGAAGACTGGAGGGTGAATCAGAAGAAGTAGAAGAAGGAGAAGGAGAAGGTGAAGTCTGGAGGGTGAATCAGAAGAAGTAGAAGAAGGAGAAGGAGAAGGTGAAGTCTGGAGGGTGAATCAGAAGAAGCAGAAGAAGGAGAAGGAGAAGGTGAAGTCTGGAGGGTGAATCAGAAGAAGGAGCAGAAGGAGAAGGAGAAGATGAAGTCTGGAGGGTGAATCAGAAGAAGCAGAAGAAGGAGAAGGAGAAGGTGAAGTCTGGAGGGTGAATCAGAAGAAGCAGAAGAAGGAGAAGGAGAAGGTGAAGTCAGGAGGGTGGATCAGAAGAAGTAGAAGAAGGAGAAGGAGAAGGTGAAGTCTGGAGGGTGAATCAGAAGAAGCAGAAGAAGGAGAAGGAGAAGGTGAAGTCTGGAGAGCGCAGCAGAAGAAGCAGAAGAAGGAGAAAGAGAAGGTGAAGTCTGGAGGGTGAAGCAGAAGAAGCAGAAGAAGGAGAAGGAGAGGGTGAAGTCTGGAGGGTGAATCAGAAGAAGTAGAAGAAGGAGAAGGAGAAGGTGAAGTCTGGAGGGTGAAGCAGAAGAAGTAGAAGAAGGAGAAGGAGAAGGTGAAGTCAGGAGGGTGAATCAGAAGAAGCAGAAGAAGGAGAAGGAGAAGGTGAAGTCTGGAGGGTGAATCAGAAGAATCAGAAGAAGGAGAAGGAGAAGATGAAGTCTGGAGGGTGAATCAGAAGAAGCAGAAGAAAGAGAAGGAGAAGGTGAAGTCTGGAGGGTGAAGCAGAAGAAACAGAAGAAGGAGAATGAGTAGGTGAAGACTGGAGGGTGAATCAGAAGAAGTAGAAGAAGGAGAAGGAGAAGGAGAAGGTGAAGTCTGGAGGGTGAATCAGACGAAGTAGAAGAAGGAGAAGGAGAAAGTGAAGTCTGGAGGGTGAATCAGAAGAAGCAGAAGAAGGAGAAGGAGAAGGTGAAGTTAGGAGGGTGAATCAGAAGAAGCAGAAGAAGGAGAAGGAGCAGGTGAAGTCAGGGGGGTGAAGCAGAAGAAGTAGAAGAAGGAGAAGGAGAAGGTGAAGTCAGGACGGTGAAGCAGAAGAAGCAGAAGAAGGAGAAGGAGAAGGTGAAGTCTGGAGGGTGAAGCAGAAGAAGCAGAAGAAGGAGAAGGAGAGGGTGAAGTCTGGAGGGTGAATCAGAAGAAGTAGAAGAAGGAGAAGGAGAAGGTGAAGTCAGGAGAGTGAAGCAGAAGAAGCAGAAGAAGGAGAAGGAGAAGGTGAAGTCTGGAGGGCGAAGCAGAAGAAGCAGAAGAAGGAGAAGGAGAAGGTGAAGTCTGGAGGGTGAAGCAGAAGAAGCAGAAGAAGGAGAAGGAGTAGGTGAAGTCTGGAGGGTGAATCAGAAGAAGTAGAAGAAGGAGAAGGATAAGGTGAAGTCAGGAGGGTGAAGCAGAAGAAGCAGAAGAAGGAGAAGGAGAAGGTGAAGTCTGGTGGGTGAAGCAGAAGAAGCAGAAGAAGGAGAAGGAGAAGGTGAAGTCTGGAGGGTGAAGCAGAAGAAGCAGAAGAAGGAGAAGGAGAAGGTGAAGTCAGGAGGGTGGATCAGAAGAAGTAGAAGAAGGAGAAGGAGAAGGTGAAGTCTGGAGGGTGAATCAGAAGAAGCAGAAGAAGGAGAAGGAGAAGGTGAAGTCTGGAGGGCGCAGAAGAAGAAGCAGAAGAAGGAGAAAGAGAAGGTGAAGTCTGGAGGGTGAAGCAGAAGAAGCAGAAGAAGGAGAAGGAGAGGGTGAAGTCTGGAGGGTGAATCAGAAGAAGTAGAAGAAGGAGAAGGAGAAGGTGAAGTCAGGAGAGTGAAGCAGAAGAAGCAGAAGAAGGAGAAGGAGAAGGTGAAGTCTGGAGGGCGAAGCAGAAGAAGCAGAAGAAGTAGAAGGAGTAGGTGAAGTCTGGAGGGTGAAGCAGAAGAAGCAGAAGAAGGAGAAGGAGTAGGTGAAGTCAGGAGGGAAGCAGAAGAAGCAGAAGAAGGAGAAGGAGAAGGTGAAGTCTGGTGGGTGAAGCAGAAGAAGCAGAAGAAGGAGAAGGAGAAGGTGAAGTCTGGAGGGTGAAGCAGAAGAAGCAGAAGAAGGAGAAGGAGAAGGTGAAGTCAGGAGGGTGGATCAGAAGAAGTAGAAGAAGGAGAAGGAGAAGGTGAAGTCTGGAGGGTGAATCAGAAGAAGCAGAAGAAGGAGAAGGAGAAGGTGAAGTCTGGAGGGCGCAGCAGAAGAAGCAGAAGAAGGAGAAAGAGAAGGTGAAGTCTGGAGGGTGAAGCAGAAGAAGCAGAAGAAGGAGAAGGAGAGGGTGAAGTCTGGAGGGTGAATCAGAAGAAGTAGAAGAAGGAGAAGGAGAAGGTGAAGTCAGGAGAGTGAAGCAGAAGAAGCAGAAGAAGGAGAAGGAGAAGGTGAAGTCTGGAGGGCGAAGCAGAAGAAGCAGAAGAAGGAGAAGGAGAAGGTGAAGTCTGGAGGGTGAAGCAGAAGAAGCAGAAGAAGGAGAAGGAGTAGGTGAAGTCTGGAGGGTGAATCAGAAGAAGTAGAAGAAGGAGAAGGAGAAGGTGAAGTCAGGAGGGTGAAGCAGAAGAAGCAGAAGAAGGAGAAGGAGAAGGTGAAGTCTGGAGGGTGAAGCAGAAGAAGCAGAAGAAGGAGAAGGAGAAGGTGAAGTCTGGAGGGTGAATCAGAAGAAGCAGAAGAAGGAGAAGGAGAAGGTGAAGTCTGGAGTGTGAATCAGAAGAAGCAGAAGAAGGAGAAGGAGAAGGTGAAGTCAGGAGGGTGAATCAGAAGAAGCAGAAGAAGGAGAAGGAGAAGGTGAAGTCTGGAGGGTGAATCAGAAGAAGCAGAATAAGGAGAAGGAGAAGGTGAAGTCTGGAGGGTGAATCAGAAGAAGTAGAAGAAGGAGAAGGAGAAGGTGAAGTCTGGAGAGTGAAGCAGAAGAAGTAGAAGAAGGAGAAGGAGAAGCTGAAGTCAGGAGGGTGAATCAGAAGAAGTAGAAGAAGGAGAAGGAGAAGGTGAAGTCAGGAGGGTGAATCAGAAGAAGCAGAAGAAGGAGAAGGAGTAGGTGAAGTCTGGAGGGTGAATCAGAAGAATCAGAAGAAGGAGAAGGAGAAGGTGAAGTCTGGAGGGTGAATCAGAAGAAGCAGAAGAAAGAGAAGGAGAAGGTGAAGTCTGGAGGGTGAAGCAGAAGAAACAGAAGAAGGAGAAGGAGAAGGTGAAGACTGGAGGGTGAATCAGAAGAAGTAGAAGAAGGAGAAGGAGAAGGTGAAGTCTGGAGGGTGAATCAGAAGAAGTAGAAGAAGGAGAAGGAGAAGGTGAAGTCTGGAGGGTGAATCAGAAGAAGCAGAAGAAGGAGAAGGAGAAGGTGAAGTCTGGAGGGTGAATCAGAAGAAGCAGAAGAAGGAGAAGTAGAAGATGAAGTCTGGAGGGTGAATCAGAAGAAGTAGAAGAAGGAGAAGGAGAAGGTGAAGTCTGGAGGGTGAATCAGAAGTAGTAGAAGAAGGAGAAGGAGAAGGTGAAGTCTGGAGGGTGAATCAGAAGAAACAGAAGAAGGGGAAGGAGAAGGTGAAGTCTGGAGGGTGAATCAGAAGAAGCAGAAGAAGGAGAAGGAGAAGGTGCAGTCTGGAGGGTGAATCAGAAGAAGCAGAAGAAGGAGAAGGAGAAGGTGAAGTCTGGAGGGTGATTCAGAAGAAGCAGAATAAGGAGAAGGAGAAGGTGATGTCTGGAGGGTGAATCTGAAGAAGCAGAAGAAGGAGAAGGAGAAGGTGAAGTCTGGAGGGTGAATCAGAAGAAGTAGAAGAAGGAGAAGGAGAAGGTGAAGTCTGGAGGGTGAATCAGAAGAAGTAGAAGAAGGAGAAGGAGAAGGTGAAGTCTGGAGGGTGAATCAGAAGAAGTAGAAGAAGGAGAAGGAGAAGGCGAAGTCTGGAGGGGGAAGCAGAAGAAGTAGAAGAAGGAGAAGGAGAAGGTGAAGTCAGGAGGGTGAATCAGAAGATGTAGAAGAAGGAGAAGGAGAAGGTGAAGTCAGGAGGGTGAATCAGAAGAAGCAGAAGAAGGAGAAGGAGAAGGTGAAGTCTGGAGGGTGAATCAGAAGAATCAGAAGAAGGAGAAGGAGAAGGTGAAGTCTGGAGGGTGAATCAGAAGAAGTAGAAGAAGGAGAAGGAGAAGGTGAAGTCTGGAGGGTGAATCAGAAGAAGCAGAAGAAGGAGAAGGAGAAGGTGAAGTCTGGAGGGTGAATCAGAAGAAGTAGACGAAGGAGAAGGAGAAGGTGAAGTCTGGAGGGTGAATCAGAAGAAGCAGAAGAAGGAGATGGAGAAGGTGAAGTCTGGAGGGTGAATCAGAAGAAGTAGAAGAAGGAGAAGTTGAAGGTGAAGTCTGGAGGGTGAATCAGAAGAAGCAGAAGAAGGAGAAGGAGAAGGTGAAGTCTGGAGGGTGAATCAGAAGAAGCAGAAGAAGGAGAAGGAGAAGGTGAAGTCTGGAGGGTGATTCAGAAGAAGCAGAATAAGGAGAAGGAGAAGGTGAAGTCTGGAGGGTGAATCAGAAGAAGCAGAAGAAGGAGAAGGAGAAGGTGAAGTCTGGAGGGTGAATCAGAAGAAGTAGAAGAAGGAGAAGGAGAAGGTGAAGTCTGGAGGGTGAATCAGAAGAAGTAGAAGAAGGAGAAGGAGAAGGTGAAGTCTGGAGGGTGAATCAGAAGAAGTAGAAGAAGGAGAAGGAGAAGGTGAAGTCTGGAGGTTGAAGCAGTAGAAGTAGAAGAAGGAGAAGGAGAAGGTGAAGTCAGGAGGGTGAATCAGAAGATGTAGAAGAAGGAGAAGGAGAAGGTGAAGTCAGGAGGGTGAATCAGAAGAAGCAGAAGAAGGAGAAGGAGAAGGTGAAGTCTGGAGGGTGAATCAGAAGAAGTAGAAGAAGGAGAAGGAGAAGGTGAAGTCTGGAGGGTGAATCAGAAGAAGCAGAAGAAGGAGAAGGAGAAGGTGAAGTCTGGAGGGTGAATCAGATGAAGCAGAAGAAGGAGAAGGAGAAGGTGAAGTCTGGAGGGTGAATCAGAAGAAGTAGAAGAAGGAGAAGGAGAAGGTGAAGTCTGGAGGGTGAAGCAGAAGAAGTAGAAGAAGGAGAAGGAGAAGGAGAAGGTGAAGTCAGGAGGTTGAATCAGAAGAAGTAGAAGATGGAGAAGGAGAAGGTGAAGTCAGGAGGGTGAATCAGAAGAAGCAGAAGAAGGAGATAGAGAAGGTGAAGTCTGGAGGGTGAATCAGAAGAATCAGAAGAAGGAGAATGAGAAGGTGAAGTCTGGAGGGTGAAGCAGAAGAAGCAGAAGAAAGAGAAGGAGAAGGTGAAGTCTGGAGGGTGAAGCAGAAGAAACAGAAGAAGGAGAAGGAGAAGATGAAGACTGGAGGGTGAATCAGAAGAAGTAGAAGAAGGAGAAGGAGAAGGTGAAGTCTGGAGGGTGAATCAGAAGAAGTAGAAGAAGGAGAAGGAGAAGGTGAAGTCTGGAGGGTGAATCAGAAGAAGCAGAAGAAGGAGAAGGAGAAGATGAAGTCTGGAGGGTGTATCAGAAGAAGTAGAAGAAGGAGAAGGAGAAGGTGAGGTCTGGAGGGTGAATCAGAAGAAGCAGAAGAAGGAGAAGGAGAAGGTGAAGTCTGGAGGGTGAATCAGAAGAAGCAGAAGAAGGAGAAGGAGAAGGTGAAGTCTGGAGGGTGAATCAGAAGAAGCAGAAGAAGGAGAAGGAGAAGGTGAAGTCAGGAGGGTGAATCAGAAGAAGCAGAAGAAGGAGAAGGAGTAGGTGAAGTCTGGAGGGTGAATCAGAAGAAGTAGAAGAAGGAGAAGGAGAAGGTGAAGTCAGGAGAGTGAAGCAGAAGAATCAGAAGAAGGAGAAGGAAAAGGTGAAGTCTGGAGGGTGAATCAGAAGAAGCAAAGGAAGGAGAAGGAGAAGGTGAAGTCTGGAGGGTGAATCAGAAGAAGCAGAATAAGGAGAAGGAGAAGGTGAAGTCTGGAGGGTGAATCAGAAGAAGCAGAATAAGGAGAAGGAGAAGTTGAAGTCTGGAGGGTGAATCAGAAGAAGCAGAATAAGGAGAAGGAGAAGGTGAAGTCTGGAGGGTGAATCAGAAGAAGCAGAAGAAGGAGAAGGAGAAGGTGAAGTCTGGAGGGTGAATCAGAAGAAGTAGAAGAAGGAGAAGGAGAAGGTGAAGTCTGGAGGGTGAAGCAGAAGAAGTAGAAGAAGGAGAAGGAGAAGGTGAAGTCAGGAGGGTGAATCAGAAGAAGTAGAAGAAGGAGAAGGAGAAGGTGAAGTCAGGAGGGTGAATCAGAAGAAGCAGAAAAAGGAGAAGGAGAAGGTGAAGTCTGGAGGGTGAATCAGAAGAATCAGAAGAAGGAGAAGGAGAAGGTGAAGTCTGGAGGGTGAATCAGAAGAAGCAGAAGAAAGAGAAGGAGAAGGTGAAGTCTGGAGGGTGAAGCAGAAGAAACAGAAGAAGGAGAAGGAGAAGGTGAAGACTGGAGGGTGAATCAGAAGAAGTAGAAGAAGGAGAAGGAGAAGGTGAAGTCTGGAGGGTGAATCAGAAGAAGTAGAAGAAGGAGAAGGAGAAGATGAAGTCTGGAGGGTGAATCAGAAGAAACAGAAGAAGGAGGAGGAGAAGGTGAAGTCTGGAGGGTGAATCAGAAGAAGTAGAAGAAGGAGAAGGAGAAGGTGTAGTCTGGAGGGTGAATCAGAAGAAGTAGACGAAGGAGAAGGAGAAGGTGAAGTCTGGAGGATGAATCAGAAGAAGCAGAAGAAGGAGAAGGAGAAGGTGAAGTCTGGAGGGTGAATCAGAAGAAGCAGAAGAAGGAGAAGGAGAAGGTGAAGTCTGGAGGGTGAATCAGAAGAAGTAGAAGAAGGAGAAGGAGAAGTTGAAGTCTGGAGGGTGAAGCAGAAGAAGTAGAAGATGGAGAAGGAGAAGGTGAAGTCAGGAGGGTGAATCAGAAGAAGTAGAAGAAGGAGAAGGAGAAGGTGAAGTCAGGAGGGTGAATCAGAAGAAGCAGAAGATGGAGAAGTAGAAGGTGAAGTCTGGAGGGTGAATCAGAAGAATCAGAAGAAGGAGAAGGAGAAGGTGAAGTCTGGAGGGTGAATCAGAAGAAGCAAAGGAAGGAGAAGGAGAAGGTGAAGTCTGGAGGGTGAATCAGAAGAAGCAGAATAAGGAGAAGGAGAAGGTGAAGTCTGGAGGGTGAATCAGAAGAAGCAGAATAAGGAGAAGGAGAAGGTGAAGTCTGGAGGGTGAATCAGAAGAAGTAGAAGAAGGAGAAGGAGAAGGTGAAGTCTGGAGAGTGAAGCAGAAGAAGTAGAAGAAGGAGAAGGAGAAGCTGAAGTCAGGAGGGTGAATCAGAAGAAGTAGAAGAAGGAGAAGGAGAAGGTGAAGTCAGGAGGGTGAATCAGAAGAAGCAGAAGAAGGAGAAGGAGTAGGTGAAGTCTGGAGGGTGAATCAGAAGAATCAGAAGAAGGAGAAGGAGAAGGTAAAGTCTGGAGGGTGAATCAGAAGAAGCAGAAGAAAGAGAAGGAGAAGGTGAAGTCTGGAGGGTGAAGCAGAAGAAACAGAAGAAGGAGAAGGAGAAGGTGAAGACTGGAGGGTGAATCAGAAGAAGTAGAAGAAGGAGAAGGAGAAGGTGAAGTCTGGAGGGTGAATCAGAAGAAGTAGAAGAAGGAGAAGGAGAAGGTGAAGTCTGGAGGGTGAATCAGAAGAAGCAGAAGAAGGAGAAGGAGAAGGTGAAGTCTGGAGGGTGAATCAGAAGAAGCAGAAGAAGGAGAAGTAGAAGATGAAGTCTGGAGGGTGAATCAGAAGAAGTAGAAGAAGGAGAAGGAGAAGGTGAAGTCTGGAGGGTGAATCAGAAGTAGTAGAAGAAGGAGAAGGAGAAGGTGAAGTCTGGAGGGTGAATCAGAAGAAACAGAAGAAGGAGAAGGAGAAGGTGAAGTCTGGAGGGTGAATCAGAAGAAGTAGAAGAAGGAGAAGGAGAAGGTGTAGTCTGGAGGGTGAATCAGAAGAAGCAGACGAAGGAGAAGTAGAAGGTGAAGTCTGGAGGGTGAATCAGAAGAAGCAGAAGAAGGAGATGGAGAAGGTGAAGTCTGGAGGGTGAATCAGAAGAAGTAGAAGAAGGAGAAGGAGAAGGTGAAGTCTGGAGGGTGAATCAGAAGAAGCAGAAGAAGGAGAAGGAGACGGTGAAGTCTGGAGGGTGATTCAGAAGAAGCAGAATAAGAAGAAGGAGAAGGTGATGTCTGGAGGGTAAATCAGAAGAAGCAGAAGAAGGAGAAGGAGAAGGTGAAGTCTGGAGGGTGAATCAGAAGAAGTAGAAGAAGGAGAAGGAGAAGGTGAAGTCTGGAGGGTGAATCAGAAGAAGTAGAAGAAGGAGAAGGAGAAGGTGAAGTCTGGAGGGTGAATCAGAAGAAGTAGAAGAAGGAGAAGGAGAAGGTGAAGTCTGGAGGGGGAAGCAGAAGAAGTAGAAGAAGGAGAAGGAGAAGGTGAAGTCAGGAGGGTGAATCAGAAGATGTAGAAGAAGGAGAAGGAGAAGGTGAAGTCAGGAGGGTGAATCAGAAGAAGCAGAAGAAGGAGAAGGAGAAGGTGAAGTCTGGAGGGTGAATCAGAAGAATCAGAAGAAGGAGAAGGAGAAGGTGAAGTCTGGAGGGTGAATCAGAAGAAGTAGAAGAAGGAGAAGGAGAAGGTGAAGTCTGGAGGGTGAATCAGAAGAAGCAGAAGAAGGAGAAGGAGAAGGTGAAGTCTGGAGGGTGAATCAGAAGAAGTAGACGAAGGAGAAGGAGAAGGTGAAGTCTGGAGGGTGAATCAGAAGAAGCAGAAGAAGGAGATGGAGAAGGTGAAGTCTGGAGGGTGAATCAGAAGAAGTAGAAGAAGGAGAAGGTGAAGGTGAAGTCTGGAGGGTGAATCAGAAGAAGCAGAAGAAGGAGAAGGAGAAGGTGAAGTCTGGAGGGTGAATCAGAAGAAGCAGAAGAAGGAGAAGGAGAAGGTGAAGTCTGGAGGGTGATTCAGAAGAAGCAAAATAAGGAGAAGGAGAAGGTGAAGTCTGGAGGGTGAATCAGAAGAAGCAGAAGAAGGAGAAGGAGAAGGTGAAGTCTGGAGGGTGAATCAGAAGAAGTAGAAGAAGGAGAAGGAGAAGGTGAAGTCTGGAGGGTGAATCAGAAGAAGTAGAAGAAGGAGAAGGAGAAGGTGAAGTCTGGAGGGTGAATCAGAAGAAGTAGAAGAAGGAGAAGGAGAAGATGAAGTCTGGAGGGGGAAGCAGAAGAAGTAGAAGAAGGAGAAGGAGAAGGTGAAGTCTGGAGGGTGAATCAGAAGAAGCAGAAGAAGGAGAAGGAGCAGGTGAAGTCTGGAGGGTGATTCAGAAGAAGCAGAATAAGGAGAAGGAGAAGGTGAAGTCTGGAGGGTGAATCAGAAGAAGCAGAAGAAGGAGAAGGAGAAGGTGAAGTCTGGAGGGTGAATCAGAAGAAGTAGAAGAAGGAGAAGGAGAAGGTGAAGTCTGGAGGGTGAATCAGAAGAAGTAGAAGAAGGAGAAGGAGAAGGTGAAGTCTGGAGGGTGAATCAGAAGAAGTAGAAGAAGGAGAAGGAGAAGGTGAAGTCTGGAGGTTGAAGCAGAAGAAGTAGAAGAAGGAGAAGGAGAAGGTGAAGTCAGGAGGGTGAATCAGAAGATGTAGAAGAAGGAGAAGGAGAAGGTGAAGTCAGGAGGGTGAATCAGAAGAAGCAGAAGAAGGAGAAGGAGAAGGTGAAGTCTGGAGGGTGAATCAGAAGAAGTAGAAGAAGGAGAAGGAGAAGGTGAAGTCTGGAGGGTGAATCAGAAGAAGCAGAAGAAGGAGAAGGAGAAGGTGAAGTCTGGAGGGTGAATCAGATGAAGCAGAAGAAGGAGAAGGAGAAGGTGAAGTCTGGAGGGTGAATCAGAAGAAGTAGAAGAAGGAGAAGGAGAAGGTGAAGTCTGGAGGGTGAAGCAGAAGAAGTAGAAGAAGGAGAAGGAGAAGGAGAAGGTGAAGTCAGGAGGGTGAATCAGAAGAAGTAGAAGAAGGAGAAGGAGAAGGTGAAGTCAGGAGGGTGAATCAGAAGAAGCAGAAGAAGGAGATAGAGAAGGTGAAGTCTGGAGGGTGAATCAGAAGAATCAGAAGAAGGAGAATGAGAAGGTGAAGTCTGGAGGGTGAAGCAGAAGAAGCAGAATAAGGAGAAGGAGAAGGTGAAGTCTGGAGGGTGAATCAGAAGAAGCAGAATAAGGAGAAGGAGAAGGTGAAGTCTGGAGGGTGAATCAGAAGAAGTAGAAGAAGGAGAAGGAGAAGGTGAAGTCTGGAGAGTGAAGCAGAAGAAGTAGAAGAAGGAGAAGGAGAAGCTGAAGTCAGGAGGGTGAATCAGAAGAAGTAGAAGAAGGAGAAGGAGAAGGTGAAGTCAGGAGGGTGAATCAGAAGAAGCAGAAGAAGGAGAAGGAGTAGGTGAAGTCTGGAGGGTGAATCAGAAGAATCAGAAGAAGGAGAAGGAGAAGGTAAAGTCTGGAGGGTGAATCAGAAGAAGCAGAAGAAAGAGAAGGAGAAGGTGAAGTCTGGAGGGTGAAGCAGAAGAAACAGAAGAAGGAGAAGGAGAAGGTGAAGACTGGAGGGTGAATCAGAAGAAGTAGAAGAAGGAGAAGGAGAAGGTGAAGTCTGGAGGGTGAATCAGAAGAAGTAGAAGAAGGAGAAGGAGAAGGTGAAGTCTGGAGGGTGAATCAGAAGAAGCAGAAGAAGGAGAAGGAGAAGGTGAAGTCTGGAGGGTGAATCAGAAGAAGCAGAAGAAGGAGAAGTAGAAGATGAAGTCTGGAGGGTGAATCAGAAGAAGTAGAAGAAGGAGAAGGAGAAGGTGAAGTCTGGAGGGTGAATCAGAAGTAGTAGAAGAAGGAGAAGGAGAAGGTGAAGTCTGGAGGGTGAATCAGAAGAAACAGAAGAAGGAGAAGGAGAAGGTGAAGTCTGGAGGGTGAATCAGAAGAAGTAGAAGAAGGAGAAGGAGAAGGTGTAGTCTGGAGGGTGAATCAGAAGAAGCAGACGAAGGAGAAGTAGAAGGTGAAGTCTGGAGGGTGAATCAGAAGAAGCAGAAGAAGGAGATGGAGAAGGTGAAGTCTGGAGGGTGAATCAGAAGAAGTAGAAGAAGGAGAAGGAGAAGGTGAAGTCTGGAGGGTGAATCAGAAGAAGCAGAAGAAGGAGAAGGAGAAGGTGAAGTCTGGAGGGTGATTCAGAAGAAGCAGAATAAGAAGAAGGAGAAGGTGATGTCTGGAGGGTAAATCAGAAGAAGCAGAAGAAGGAGAAGGAGAAGGTGAAGTCTGGAGGGTGAATCAGAAGAAGTAGAAGAAGGAGAAGGAGAAGGTGAAGTCTGGAGGGTGAATCAGAAGAAGTAGAAGAAGGAGAAGGAGAAGGTGAAGTCTGGAGGGTGAATCAGAAGAAGTAGAAGAAGGAGAAGGAGAAGGTGAAGTCTGGAGGGGGAAGCAGAAGAAGTAGAAGAAGGAGAAGGAGAAGGTGAAGTCAGGAGGGTGAATCAGAAGATGTAGAAGAAGGAGAAGGAGAAGGTGAAGTCAGGAGGGTGAATCAGAAGAAGCAGAAGAAGGAGAAGGAGAAGGTGAAGTCTGGAGGGTGAATCAGAAGAATCAGAAGAAGGAGAAGGAGAAGGTGAAGTCTGGAGGGTGAATCAGAAGAAGTAGAAGAAGGAGAAGGAGAAGGTGAAGTCTGGAGGGTGAATCAGAAGAAGCAGAAGAAGGAGAAGGAGAAGGTGAAGTCTGGAGGGTGAATCAGAAGAAGTAGACGAAGGAGAAGGAGAAGGTGAAGTCTGGAGGGTGAATCAGAAGAAGCAGAAGAAGGAGATGGAGAAGGTGAAGTCTGGAGGGTGAATCAGAAGAAGTAGAAGAAGGAGAAGGTGAAGGTGAAGTCTGGAGGGTGAATCAGAAGAAGCAGAAGAAGGAGAAGGAGAAGGTGAAGTCTGGAGGGTGAATCAGAAGAAGCAGAAGAAGGAGAAGGAGAAGGTGAAGTCTGGAGGGTGATTCAGAAGAAGCAAAATAAGGAGAAGGAGAAGGTGAAGTCTGGAGGGTGAATCAGAAGAAGCAGAAGAAGGAGAAGGAGAAGGTGAAGTCTGGAGGGTGAATCAGAAGAAGTAGAAGAAGGAGAAGGAGAAGGTGAAGTCTGGAGGGTGAATCAGAAGAAGTAGAAGAAGGAGAAGGAGAAGGTGAAGTCTGGAGGGTGAATCAGAAGAAGTAGAAGAAGGAGAAGGAGAAGATGAAGTCTGGAGGGGGAAGCAGAAGAAGTAGAAGAAGGAGAAGGAGAAGGTGAAGTCTGGAGGGTGAATCAGAAGAAGCAGAAGAAGGAGAAGGAGCAGGTGAAGTCTGGAGGGTGATTCAGAAGAAGCAGAATAAGGAGAAGGAGAAGGTGAAGTCTGGAGGGTGAATCAGAAGAAGCAGAAGAAGGAGAAGGAGAAGGTGAAGTCTGGAGGGTGAATCAGAAGAAGTAGAAGAAGGAGAAGGAGAAGGTGAAGTCTGGAGGGTGAATCAGAAGAAGTAGAAGAAGGAGAAGGAGAAGGTGAAGTCTGGAGGGTGAATCAGAAGAAGTAGAAGAAGGAGAAGGAGAAGGTGAAGTCTGGAGGTTGAAGCAGAAGAAGTAGAAGAAGGAGAAGGAGAAGGTGAAGTCAGGAGGGTGAATCAGAAGATGTAGAAGAAGGAGAAGGAGAAGGTGAAGTCAGGAGGGTGAATCAGAAGAAGCAGAAGAAGGAGAAGGAGAAGGTGAAGTCTGGAGGGTGAATCAGAAGAAGTAGAAGAAGGAGAAGGAGAAGGTGAAGTCTGGAGGGTGAATCAGAAGAAGCAGAAGAAGGAGAAGGAGAAGGTGAAGTCTGGAGGGTGAATCAGATGAAGCAGAAGAAGGAGAAGGAGAAGGTGAAGTCTGGAGGGTGAATCAGAAGAAGTAGAAGAAGGAGAAGGAGAAGGTGAAGTCTGGAGGGTGAAGCAGAAGAAGTAGAAGAAGGAGAAGGAGAAGGAGAAGGTGAAGTCAGGAGGGTGAATCAGAAGAAGTAGAAGAAGGAGAAGGAGAAGGTGAAGTCAGGAGGGTGAATCAGAAGAAGCAGAAGAAGGAGATAGAGAAGGTGAAGTCTGGAGGGTGAATCAGAAGAATCAGAAGAAGGAGAATGAGAAGGTGAAGTCTGGAGGGTGAAGCAGAAGAAGCAGAAGAAAGAGAAGGAGAAGGTGAAGTCTGGAGGGTGAAGCAGAAGAAACAGAAGAAGGAGAAGGAGAAGATGAAGACTGGAGGGTGAATCAGAAGAAGTAGAAGAAGGAGAAGGAGAAGGTGAAGTCTGGAGGGTGAATCAGAAGAAGTAGAAGAAGGAGAAGGAGAAGGTGAAGTCTGGAGGGTGAATCAGAAGAAGCAGAAGAAGGAGAAGGAGAAGATGAAGTCTGGAGGGTGAATCAGAAGAAGTAGAAGAAGGAGAAGGAGAAGGTGAGGTCTGGAGGGTGAATCAGAAGAAGCAGAAGAAGGAGAAGGAGAAGGTGAAGTCTGGAGGGTGAATCAGAAGAAGCAGAAGAAGGAGAAGGAGAAGGTGAAGTCTGGAGGGTGAATCAGAAGAAGCAGAAGAAGGAGAAGGAGAAGGTGAAGTCAGGAGGGTGAATCAGAAGAAGCAGAAGAAGGAGAAGGAGTAGGTGAAGTCTGGAGGGTGAATCAGAAGAAGTAGAAGAAGGAGAAGGAGAAGGTGAAGTCAGGAGAGTGAAGCAGAAGAATCAGAAGAAGGAGAAGGAAAAGGTGAAGTCTGGAGGGTGAATCAGAAGAAGCAAAGGAAGGAGAAGGAGAAGGTGAAGTCTGGAGGGTGAATCAGAAGAAGCAGAATAAGGAGAATGAGAAGGTGAAGTCTGGAGGGTGAATCAGAAGAAGCAGAATAAGGAGAAGGAGAAGTTGAAGTCTGGAGGGTGAATCAGAAGAAG